>NW_017732713.1:32786-40036 GCF_001890085.2 Hipposideros armiger | reverse complement strand
CAATTACACATGGTTACTAATTTACAGCAGTTTTACTTCTTTGAAAATTCTCAATAAAAACCATGCGCTGACCCGATTCGGGGCTCAGTCTTCTCTGGCTGAGTCCCTTGGTCTCGCTCTTATCTTACTTTTGTCTCTTGTTCTTATTCAATCTGCGTCACTCCTCTCAAGACCCATTTGCCCTTGACACGGACGTGACACCTCTTGCATCCATAGTTTTTATTGGTTTGAGTCGCTATTAAGATCCTACTTGTCAAGGCCACATGATGGGTCCTTTGAACTAGAAAAATTTCTAAATTGAAAAGAAAGAAAAATTTTTAGAGAACTCTCATATTGTTATACAGGCTAGTCACTAAGATTCCTCAGCAAGAATGAGGGACAGAAATTAGGGGGGAAAAAAACAGTATCTACTCAGAACCCTTACTAATTGCCTTTCAGACATCTGCAGATATTATAAAATAAATGAATTTATTAATTAGTTAAAAAAATTAGGACATTCGAGTACAATTGTCCTGCACTTAAGAAGGAAAAGGAAAGAAAAATAATGGCAAAATCTTACTAAAAAACAGTCTAAAATTTTTACTTCCTAAGAACTCAACTTGGTAACTGTCAGGTTGGAAGCTCAGAAATATGGCCAGGGAGAAATGTGGGCTGACCGCCATTTACAGCTAGGGTCCTACCAAACTGCTTCCAGCCTTCACGGAAATCATAACCTAAAATTACAATGTCTAGTATGAGGAAAGTTCCAATTAAATTAGGTCATTTAAAAATATATTTTAAAAACAAGGATTTCTGAATTAAATAAAAAGAATGAAATACCAATTAAAAAATATATTGATAGGGATGAAACAAAGAGAAAACTGAAAGGAAAGTCACAGGATGCATCCCAGCAAGGTGGAAATCTTTATATGGTTATTTTTAATAATTGGGATAAATAAAAATGGACATTAATGGGATTAAAACAATGGTTTTAATACAGCACTACCTAGGTTGGGTGAGCCTAAAAGAATGCTTCCAGGACTCCCAACATTAAAGAGCTGTGTACACCCTTTAGGAGAAATTTAGAAGGCTGCAAAGCAAAGATTACAATGAGAACATCTAACCAGCGGTTGCTTGGGGCAACATTTAGGCCAGTTAATCAAGTTAAAGATTGACAACAGGGCCAAGGTTTCTTGGCTTGACCCCTTATCAAGGACCCAAAGCCTTTTTATACAGTAGCAGGTAAAATGGTCAGGTGATAGAAAAGAGAAATTTCCAGGACTCCTTGATATGGAAATTCCATGAACTGTGGTACCAAAACCTAATGGTGAAGCCATGACTCAGGCTACAATTAGTTTAAAAGAATATAGAAATGTAAGAATTGATAAAATTATGAAAATTAGAATGTTTAAACAAGTTTTATGCAAAGAAGTTATATCAACTTTACCTGAATGTTTTATGGGAATGGTTATTATGTCTGGTGGTAAACACATCTGCTACCCAGTATTGTAAAACCAAAACCTATTGATAGAGTCTTGATGAAGGCTATAGTTAAGAATATGAGTTGATGAAATTAAGGTAAATGTTTCTAGGTGAACTGGTGAATTTTGAACAGGCTTTATATGAAGTGATTTTATCTCTTTTACCTGATTGTATTGTGGAAATAGACATTGGGTCTCACTGGGAAACATACCCCTGCCTATTGTAAAAACACAAGGCATATAATTCCACCCTTCAAGCGATATTAATTAGATATGCTTAACAGAGAAAATATTATAGCGTCATTGAAAGATTTGTTGAAAAAGCCTAATGAAATATTAGAGATAAAAGGTACCTAAAACAAAAGACTTCAAAACTGATGTACCCCTTATAGGTGATTTTCCTGATATTCTTCACACCTTTGTCTAAGGTGAATCTAAGGGACATACTGAGAGAATTTCTTAAACTCAGGAAGGATCCTTAAAAGTTTTTGTAAGTGGATTATCTCCTGAGCCAAGTGAGAGAGAGAAATAAAATTTCATATTGTCCCTTCCTTCCCAAATCTAGACAAAGTGGTTATCCTTTTTCTCCTAGGGCTAACCATTGCCTGTGCCTAAGGAATGGGTGTGGCTTTCTTCCTGCCTGGAATTTTCCTGCTGTCAGTTCTGGCTACCAGAGGGAATGACTTTGGACAGTAATAAACTTTGCACCCTTTTGAGCCCATAGAATCATTTAACACTATCAGAAATATTTACTATTTTTCCAAGCTGAAACCTGACAAGACACTTGAAAGGATTTATTACCTTTTTATCAGAAATTTAGTAAAATTGGAAGCTGAAGGTTCAGAGCCTGATGGGAATTTTTTAAAGGCCTCCTCGCCTACGCTAAAATAAAACTATGTATCCAGAGGGAAAGAAGCAGATCAGGAATTATGTAGTGGGATGGGTAGACCAACCTATAATGTCACTTAGGTTAAACCCAATTCTTGGGAAGTTGAGAGCAATAATTCTTAAAAATCTTTGCAAAACTAGAAGTGTAACTCTAGCAATTCAAAGCCCACCTGTCTTTTTTTTTTTTTTTTAGTTTTTTTAAATTTTTTTATTGGGGAATTGGGGGTATGGGAACAGCACTGGGGAATTGGGAAAGGGGAACAGACAAGTTCCTGTCGTTTTGTTCTTCAGTCTAGTTGTGGAGGNCTGCTGGGTGTATGCTCGGCTGTTATGCGATTTTGCTGTTATGCGATTTTACCACACTCGCAAAATCGCACACAGCCGACCATATAACAAACTCTGCATTTTGAGTGGAAATGTTAGGGGGTCGTCTTATACGCCCAGTCGTCTTATACGCCGGCAAATACGGTACTTTGTTTTAATGCTGGGAACAATGCTGACTTTTGTGACAAATCTCTCATGATCTGGTTCCTGATGATCTTTAGCGTCATACCTCGCCACTCTTTTGGCATTTTAGATTCTACAATAATAGCAAGAGTTAGTGTGTATTGAGTATTTACTGTGTACTAGCTACTGAATTCATTGCTTCACATCTTTTAAGCCTCCCTAAAATCCTATAAGCTAGAAATTGTCAGCCTTCATTTTATAGATGAGGAATTCGAGGCTTTACAAACGTATGATGATAACCCAAAGTCACAGAGCTGGTTATGTTGGAAGCAGAATTTATATCTAGACATTGTGATTCCAAGAACCCATGCCCTTTAAAAGCTGTTTTCCATGTAGTTTTCCAATGAACTCTTCTTTTCTCTCCATCTGGGATGTCTTTCTTGTAGTCATCCTAGTTAAGAATTCTCAACTCAGTTTAAATAAAATAGTCTCCACTCCCACCACTATGCTACCACTAAACCTAACACATCTATATTGCACTGTCCACATAGGTAATTATTTGTCTCTCCCCTCCTTTTTAAATTTTGAGCACCTTGAGGAGAGGGACTGTTTCCTACTCATCTCTCAATTCTCAGTTCCTTGCCCTGTGCCCTGCATGTGATCAACAAATGTTTATGGAATTAAATATGGGTAACAACTAACAATTATACATTTACTACTTTGCTTTTTCTTTCTTGGCTCCCCAAAATATTCCTTTAAATCTCTCTCTACCCCTTCAAGGTTAAATTTCTCAAGGTTGTCTGTATTTGGTGCCCTCTCCTCACCTCACAGGCGCTCCTAAAACTATTTCTATCTGGGTTTAGCTACCACCACTCTGCCAAAACGACTTTCACTAAGGCCATCAGTAACCTTTGGTTGCTAAATCCAGTGGACAGTTTTCGTTTTACATGAGTCTTACTAGCATTTGACACTATTGATCATGTTCTCCTTGAAATAGTCTTCCTCTTGGTATTGACTGTGCTTCTCTTACCTATTCTGCTATTTACACCTTTCTGCTAAGCTTGTTCACTGTCCTTAACAAATATGTGTTTTTCTCATTGTTCAGTTCTTGGCCCTCCTCTCTTCTAACTATTATATATACTCGCTCCCTAGGTGATCATCTCATTCATGCCCATTAATTCAATTTCTATCTGTTCAGCTAAGAATTCTGACATTTTATTCTTTAGCTCACAACTTTTTTTATGGATTTGGACTCATATATGCAACTGCCAATAGTTCTATTTCCACTTGGAGCACGAATGTGACCTTAAAGTCAACATATCCAAAAGTGACCTGATTTTCTTTACCTCTTCCACAACTACAATAACGGCAATTAAAACAACAACAACAATAAACTGAAAAGCCTGGTCCTCCGTTACTATGTTTCCCATCTCAAATAGTGGCAGCACCAGCTACCTAGTCACATGTTTAAGCCAGACACTCACTGGCTGAAGTTTGAAGGTGGATGAAAATGACAACTTGAACTCAGTTCAGTTACTTTTGCTTCGATTTACTTCTAAAGCAGCAAATCAACTGAGTAAAGGGTAAAAATGAGCTAACTAGGCAGCTAGGGAAGCTCATCTTATTGGTTCCCTTGTACCTCATAAAGGTGTGTCTGCCGTACAGTGGGCACAATGGCCACATTGAGTAAAATGTCCTACAGATTAGAAGATAATTGAAATGGAACACATCGCCTTGAATCACTACCTGCTAATGCACTCAGTGAGCCATGTCGCCCAGGTATAATGGGCAGGTTATTATGCGCCTTGACTTCCTTATTATTACAGCATCTGGACAAGCTGCCCTTTTGGTGCCTGTACTGCAAAGCCTGGAGGTTTTCAACTTATTTTCTATTTAAGGCCTATGTGGAAAATTCTAACCACATTTGACAATTATATTTGAGTCTTCTTCCTCCTTGCCCATGACGCCCAATTAATCACTATTGTTTATAACTCCTAAAGATCTCTTATATTTATCTAATTTCCACCATTATTTATCACCTGAAAGACGGGTATCCCCACTTCCATTCTTGCCTCGCTCTAATCTATTCACCATAAAGCAGCCAAGTGATCTTTTTTAATAGAAATATGTTTGTATTACTCTGTTTCAGGAGAGTTCTTTGCCAAAGATCCAAGGGACACTCCCTTATTCTTGTCAGACCCTTTTCTGTATAAGGAAGTTAAAATGTTCAGAAATTCAATGTAGAGACCTCAGTCAGAAGTGGGTTTGTAATTTTATTTTATTTTTGCCTTGTTGGATTTAAAGTCAAACTATGACTTCTTCACTTTGTGTTACCCTATCACCTAGTGCTAGATGGTTCCATTTCAGATGAATTGTTCAAATTAATTGTTCCATTTCAGTTCCATCTCAAAGAAATAGGTGCCAGTTAATCTCAGTTCATGGGATCCGAGTTATATGCCTGATCGATAAAAATTTTAACCCAACACTGGATGTCCTCTTATGCAACCATTTTTCCTTTGCCAATTAGCCCTAATAAAGTTTTTATGATCCTATTATCTTCACAGAAACACTAACTGTAACATTAATTGGATTAATTACATTGATATATAATTTCCCAACCCCTTCGTTAACTTCCAATAGTTTCCTATTGTTAGAGGAGCGGTTTGATAATGTATACAATGTACTGTAGAAAGCAAAGCTAGATATATAGTGTATATATTTACTAAATTTGTCATGAGCAAGATTCAGCTCCCAAGCTAAACTCACTATGGCTATGCATCATTTAAAGGAGGAATACTGACAACTAGGGAAGTTACTAATTACTGTAATAGATGGGAAAAATGAAAGTTAGCTGAGTCTATGGCTAGTACTCCTGTACTGCTTACTGTGATATGATACCTATTCAATCTGTTCCAGACAGCTGCATAAAGGATTTCTAAACCTGCTATCAGTTGTGTTGCTAACCACAGGAGGGAATAATTTCACACATACAGGCAGCTACTGCAATTCCGAAGAAGTTGTAGGGGTTCAGAATGAGTTACCCCAACATGTGCTTCTGTGGCATGTGGATTATTTTGAGCTCAAGGCACCTGAGACCCTATAGACTCAAGAGAAACTTCTATCCCTTTAAATTACCTAGAAGAATTTAAATTGAGGGTGTTGCCCATAGCAAGAGACAGAGATAATCTTTTTGACCTGTCTATATAGCAGAGATAATCTTTTTGACCTGTCTATATAGCAGGGCAAGCTACTAATTACTGAACATCTCATTATCCTGCAATGACCTTCCTCCTCTCTAAAGCCCCAAGGAGCCTTAACTCATCCTTATCTTAGAATGGCATATATACATCATTTTAACTTTCTGATTCTGAGCCTCTCATGTATGTAGGGTCCTGCCTCTCTCATGTATGTTAGTTTCCCATATGTACATATGTAATTAAATTTGGTTATTTTCTCTTGTTAATGTGTCTCATGTAGATTTAATTATTAGGCCAGCCAAAAGAACCTTGAAGGGCAGAGGAAAATTTCTTCCTCGCCCACAGTTGGCACTGTAAGTAGAATTCCTCAGGAGCTGGGCACTGCTCACCTCAAAGCTGATGCAGTAGAAAGAACCTGGGACCTCATGCATGAGCCAGCAAGGGAAGAATTCTTCCCAAGTCGGACTCCCGGATCTCTACCTGCAGAGTTTGGTGGAAGCAAAGTGGTGAGAGTCTTTTTTTTTTTTTCCTAAATTTAGATTAGCAGGAGAAAATATTTGTGAAACTAGTTTCTTGAACTTAGCAACTATTGGTAATTTGGTATGAGGACGTATGGGTTTTGTTAGTTCTGTGTTTCTCTATCTGGTTTCTCTCCTTTCATCTTGTCGTATGTCCTGAGAGCTTGGCCTTTATGAATAGTGAGAATATTTTCTCTCTGGTCTCCATCATCCAGAGGGTGCTGTTCACAGGTTGCACCTTGCTCTCTGTCCAGCCATGCCAAGCTCTCAAGGCAATTTTCTGTGTCTGTCCATTTCCCCCCAGAGAGGGTAAAAACAGTGCCCTCGTTCTTGTTGTCCACCAGTCAGAGGATGCATGGGCATCTGTCGGGCGTATGCTGTGGACCTGAGCGTACTGGAATCTAAACACCTCATTCAAAAGCGAAGGAGAGGCACGTGACTCCCTGTGTTTTGGAATGGCTGTTTCTAACTCTGGAATTAAACTTTATTTTATGAGGGTTGCATCTTTTTGCAGTCTTTTTTGGAGATGCCTCTTTGTTGCCTTACAGCCGATTCCAAGACCACCCCCTCTGCATTAGCCCCTGACCCTATTAGTCTTGAGAGAGTGTCTCGGTATGACCAAGCCCTGGGGGGTGTCTCAGGTGTGACTGGGACCTGATGGAATGATATCAGTTATCTCCCCTGGGAGGACACAGTAACAAGGTGTCCTGGGGCTGTGTGGTGATGTATGAAGGCATAGC
>NW_017732713.1:0-29856 GCF_001890085.2 Hipposideros armiger | reverse complement strand
GACTCATGGCAGCCCAGCTCCAGGTTGAGCTGTTGTTCAGCATCTTAGCTGTGGAGGGCAGTGTCACTGGCCCTCACATGTGGGATCCAAACCGGGACCCTCTGGCATCCCAAGCGAGTTCTCAACCATCGCGCCACTCGGCCGGCCCTTGTGGTAATAATTTTAAAACAATGACTATGAAATCTCTGTTTGTGTTTATCTGTATGTTTTCTGTACAACATGGTATTTTTCTACCTCCAGAGAATATTACTAAAACTCTGTTAATTAGCTTAAAGTAATTAAGCACTTACATAAATTCTTGAAAATGTAACAAAAACTAACCAAAATGCTTTTCAAGTTCACATTATCTAAGATTAATCTTTTGTAAATAAAAGGTTGTTTAAGTTTTTTGGTTTAATTATGACATACATGTCTTTAGAATTACTAGCACTAGATATAATACCTTTATTCTACATAGGCTTACAGAATTTTCAGCAAAAATAGTAACAGAATGATGGCTGACTTAGTCTAACATCTCATAGAGTTTTCATGAATGATCTAAACATAATTGTTAAGAACTAATTTAGTAAATAAATACAAGTAAAATAAAACGTTTTTAAGTGAAAAGTTTAGCAATAATTATATGGTATAGGTACTTAAAAATAGTTTCCCAAATTCTTTTGGTTAACTTGAACTTTAGAGTTTTACTAAGTTAAATTAAAGATGGAAATTACTAAATGTCTAAGACATTTCCAAGTAAGATTAAATATTGAAACATTAATTGTTAAATAAGTCTAAGTTTACCTACTTTTTGCTTCTTAATACAGAGACGCTAAAAGATAAATTGAGATCTGTTAATGAATCGTTTGTGCTTTGTTTCTAAAAATTATGAAATATTTTTGCCAGTGAAAGAATTTATGTTTCTATAAGTTATGAAATGTATTTAGAAATTTGCCAATCTAAAAAAGTATATATTGATGTAACAGTTTACAATTACTTACTTTTCATCAGAAATTGAGGTTTTAAAGAGCTAAAGTTTCCATCATATGTAATTGAAACTACTAGGAATAATAAGGGAAATGACACTGACTGCAAGAAAAGTAGGATGTGTGTTTTTAGTAATAGAAGGTATAAGGTATAGAAATGCATTTTTTAAAGGGAATTACAAGAAAGTTGTAGAAGGTTAGTGAAAACAAATCTTGATAATAGAAATTTTATGTGTTGTCAAGCTGAATAAGATTAAAATTAATTTAAGTGAATTTCAATATCAAAAGTAAGCTTAGAATTTGGTTCTAAAATTGTAAAATTAGAGTTTGATTCTCTCTCTGTTGAAAGGACAAAGTTTTGCTTAACATTATTCTGCTCTTGATAAAATACTTTGAAAAGTTTTCTGCCAAGAAAAGAAAGATTCTGTGTTTTTTCAAAGTAATTTTCTGTATTTTATATAGTCTGAATCAGATCTTTGATTACTTAAGGAAACTGAATCTTCTCAATAGTAAAAGCTAACCTTCTATATTTGAAATTCCTTGACTTTCATGAAAAAGCCTTCGCAATAAAATCTACAAAGATTGTGGCACATATAGATGAATTCCATTCTGCTTCTGCAGAAATGATCTCTTGTTGCCAGATTTTGCTATCCTGATGTCCCTGTGACATGGCAACCATCTGCTCTTAAATCAGAGAAACTAAAATGGGTAAACAATGGCTATAAATTACAGGAATAGTTGGGGCAGTGGGCAGTCCAAGATGGCCACTTGGTTCTTCATAGCTCTCTGGCAAACCTCATTTTTTTGTTTTTGCATTCCTTCTCCACCATAGTACATTTAAGCTGAACTTCATTCAACTTCCACTTAGTATGGGTTATCAATATGTTCTTATTGTATGTATGTTTTCCAAATGGATTGAAGCCTTCCCCTGCCATAAGGCTAATGCCCTCACAGTGAGGGGTGGGAACTGGGGGGGGGGGCTCTTAGAAAATGTGTTTTCCATTGGGGTATATTTTCCATAATCTCTAGTGATAAGGCAACCACTTCACAAGTAAATCATATGTAAAGAGCTTCCAAAAGTACTAAAATCCTTTTGAAAAATGGACAAGAAATATAAAGAATATTCATAAAAGAAGAAAGCAAATGGTCCTTTAGCATATGAAAACTTACTCTTAATAAGAAAGATGCAAAATAATACCATTATGAGTTGTCACTTCTTGCATATCAGAAAGGGAAAAATCTCAAAGTTTGACAACATACTCTGCTGCCAAAGCTGTGGGGAAACAGGTACTATCATACACTGCTGATTTGAATTTAAAATTATGTAATCCATATGGAGGTGAATTTGGTAATATTCATCACAATTACATATGTATTTGTGTTTAACCCAATGATCTCATTCCAGGAACCTATCCCAAAAAGTTAAATTCACAGGCTATTAATGGCAGCATTCTTTGTAATACCAAAAGATTAGGAACAACACACATACCCATCATAAAAAGACTGGTTGAGTAAACTATTGGTTTGCATATTTAAATAATATAACTGTAAAATAAGTAAAGACAGTATCTATATACTACTGTGGAGTAGTCACCAGGATATACCAGTTAAGCATTTAAAAGAAGCATGTTTGGAAAACAAGCCTGTTTGGGTGCGGGGTGGAAGGAGGGAGGGAAGCAAGAATCTTTCATCTAAGAAAGGGAAAGAATAATATAGTGAAAACAATGTATTTACATATATTTTTTAATGAAGGGTAAACAAAAGTGAATAAAAATAATTATCTATGGAGGATAGAGAAGACAGGGTGGGTGCGATAGGAATGATGCTAAACATTTCTTCAGAAAAGTACCTGATTTTGTAGCATCATAGACTTTGGAAACATGTAAATGTTTTACATAATTATAAGCAAAATAAAATCAATAAATTTTAATTGAAAGCAAAGTGAAATAAATAAACTTAATTATATAGAGAAAGGGCAGATTAGCCACACAGAAAATAATTATTCCAAGTGCCTTTACTATATAGAAATAATCTGTTATATTAGGAAAAAACCCAGTTTTCCTCCCATGTAGGGAAAAACCCAGTCCTTCCTCCTATGAGTCTCCTTCACTCATACAAAACATTTTACTTCTAGTCACCGAATGTGTGGCAGTTTTTCCTCACACCAAGCAATTCTCTTCTAGCTGGATGTCCTACATCAACTCAATTCTGATGCTATCTCAAATAGTAGGTCGCCAGGTATCTCACAATTTCGGTCCAACTTGGCTACAAGCTGAAGTTTCCCATGATTTTGTTCCCCTTGGATTTAATTATTTGCTAGAGTGGCGCACAGAACTCAGGAAAACATTTATGTTTATCAGGCGTTTTAAGGATATGATAAAGCATACAGATGAAGAGCCAGATGAAGAGATACTTAGGGAGAAATCTAGGAGGGTCCCAAGTGCAGGAGCTTCTGTCCCATGGAGTCAGGGTGCATCATCCTCCAGTACATGGATTTGTTCACTGTCCTGGAAGCTCTCTGACCCCCATACTATTGGGATCTTTATGGCGGCTTCATCATGTAGGCATGATCAATCATCACCATTTTTAGCGATTTTCCCTCTTAAAAGAATGGAGACCAGGGCTGAAAATCCCAAGCTTCCAATCATGGCTTGGTTTTCCCACTGACCAGCCCTCATCCAGGAACCATCCAGCGGTTCACAAAGAGATGCCTAGTTAGAACAAAAGAAACTCTTATCAACCAGGAAATTAGAAGGATTTTAGGAACCTAGTGTCATGAACCAGGGTCAAAGACCAAATTTTAGAACAAAAGATACTTATATTGCTCTTATCAGTTAGGAAATTCCAAGGGTTTTAGGAGCTCTGTGCCAGTAACAGGGATGAAGACCAAATATATATTTACTATAAATCAATATCACATCTATACATCCTTACTGGGAACTATCCTAAGGACAAAACTAATTACAAAGAGATATTAACCTGTTTTCTATAATCATATTGTTAGTAATAATATTGGTGTTGTATATTCAGAAATTATATATATATATATATATATATAATTGAAACACATCAAATATAATAATATATATTTTTATTGGAACACATCAAATTTGTAAAAATTGAGTCCATGTGATAGTAACAACAGAAAACCCCCAAAAAAACTCATAGATCCCTTTGAAGAATGCTAGGATACCAACACATTATTCTGAAAACAAAAACAAAATAAAGAGAATGAATGAAGCATTTATCTTGCCTTTCCTGGAAGAAATGCACCTCAGGGTAACCTGAGGGAATAATTAATGAGAAAATGTTTCTCTATAGAGAAATATTCCAGGTAATGAAGAAGGAGTGATAAAATTAAAATATTACCAATCTGTAATCCCTAATGAAATCCTGGTGATAAATGGCTGCCGACACCACAAAAGGAGAGACAGGCTTACATGTTTCCTGATTTGACTCAATAAGACATATACACCTATGAAGTATTCCTGCCGCCCCCACCCCCAAATTGAACTTGAATCTGGTCAAATCTCTATACCTAATTTCCAGTTTACAGAAAATATAGAAGACAGTGGAACATGTTAAATAAAACCATGGAGATGTAATCAGGAAAATCCAAAATAAGGGCAATTCTGCAGAACAAATGATCCAGTTTTTTTGAAAAAAAATATATTCAAGAAAAGAAAAGTGGTAAAAGGTTATATATTTTAAAAGATTTAAAATGCAATTCAACCAGGTGGTGTATGAACCTGAGTGGATCCTTATGTAACAAATCAAATGTAAGAACACCCTCTGAAACAATTAGGAAAATTTTATTTTGATTGGATATTTGATATTTATTATTAAGTTTCTTAGGCACAATAACAGAATGGTAGATATTTTAACTCTTTATATTTCAGAGATACATACAGTAATAAAAATTTTTTTTTTAAGTTTCATCAACTATGATGCATTTTACTCACCCTACGTCTGGAGTGCTCATGACATTTGGTTTGAAACCTGAAAAATGAGTATGAATCAATTTCAACCCAAGTGTCACTTTCTCCCGTAAACCATCCCTGAATTCTCAGATGATGTCAGCTTCTCCTGTTATGTAGGTGGCATAAGTACCGTAAGTTGTCCCTTCTGATACTAAAATAATTATAACTAAATAATTAATTATGCAAGTGTTATTTAACGTCTTCTGCCCTAATAGCATATAAGCCCCCAGGAAATCAAGCACTGTCCACTTCTGCCTCACCATGGCATCTCTGACACATTATGCCCAGTAGGCATTTCAGTACATTTTTATTGAATGAATAAAATATCATATCCCCATGTAAGAAGATCCTATGGTGGATTCCCAAGTTCAGTGAAGTATCAAGGACTCGCAAGGAGACAATATCCCTGGATTCAAGTCTTGACTCTCGTTTATTAATGAGTAAATTGCTTAACCCATTCCTGTAAAATAAAGGATTGTTGGGAAGATTAAGATAATGCACTTAAAGTTTCTAGTACAGTAGACCCCCTCTTATCCATAGTCTTATTTTCCATGGATTCCATTACCTGCGGTCAACCATGGTCTAAAATATTAAATGGAAAGTTCCAGAAATAAACAATTTGTAAGTTTTATTGCAAGCCGTTCTGAGAAGTGCGATGAAATCTCACACCATCCCAGTTCGTCCTGCCAGGGACATGAATCATCACCCCTGTGTCCAGTGTATCCATGTTCTACTATATACTCCACCCAACCGATAGTCACCTAGTAGCCCTCTTGGTTATCAGGTTGATTATTGTGGTATTGCAGTGCTTGTGTTCAAGTAACCCTTAGAGTAGCCTAATCCTATGTCATAATGCCTATAGCATTCATCTTACTCTATTTTATCACACAGGCATTGTGTCATCTCACATCCTCACAAGAAAAAGGGTGAGTACAGTACAATATGATATTTTGAGAGCACGAGAGAGAAACCATATTCGCATAACCTTTATTACAGTATATTGTTACAATTGTTTTATTTTATTAGTTGTTGTTAATCTCTTACTGTGTCTAATTCATAAATTAAATTTTATCATAGGTATATATGTATAGGATAAAACAGTATGCAGCGGTTCTCAACCTTCCTAATGCCGTGACCCCTTAATACAGTTCCTCATGTTGTGGTGACTCCCCAACCATAAAATTATTTTTGTTGCTAGTCTATCACTGTAATTTTGCTACTGCTATGAATCGTAATGTAAATATCTTTTTGTTTTCCGATGGTCTTAGGCGACCCCTGTGAAAGGGTCGTTCGACCCCCAAAGGGGTCGCGACCCACAGGTTGAGAACCGCTGCAGTATAGCATCATTACTATCAGTAGTTTTAGGCACCTACAAGGGGCCTTAGAACGTCACCCATAAATAAGAAAGGGACTCCTTATTGTACACAGAAGTATCCAGCAATTGTTTATTATTTACTTATTCATTGATTCAGCAAACATTTTTATGTGACAGAAACTGTTCAGGGAACCAGAGATTTCATGAGGAATGAGCAAGGTGTTATCCCTGTTTTCATGGAGTACTTTTAGTAGGGAAAAAATTAATAAATGAATACTATAGCATTGGGTGTATGTAAATACTATAAAGAATGATAGTGGGCTGGCCGAGTGGCTCAGTTGGTTAAGAGCTCACTCAAGAGTGTGAGCTCTGAGCAACAGGGCCACCCGTTCAATTCCCAGGCTGAGCTGAGCTGCTGCTGTGCTGCCAACAGGTGGCAGGATGGCTCAGCTAAAAAAAAAAAAAAAGAATGATAGAGACACTATTTTAAATGTAAAAATTTGAAAATAATTCTCTGAGGAGATGTCTGAAAAAAGAAAGGGGGTGAGCAATGCAAATATGTAGGGAGAAAAGGGGTGGTAAAGAAATGAGCTTTTCCATAATAATCTACTATGATTATATATTTATTTTCATTATAGTTTTGTCAATTTTTTTGCTTTATATATATCGAGGCTGTTTTTCAGAGAATACGGAAATAAAATTGTGATAGCTTCCTGATGAATTGAACATTTCAACATTACGGAGTGACCTGCTAGTAATATTTTTTCCCTTTAAGTATATTTCATTTATATTAATATAGCTATACCAGCTTTCTTTTGGTCAGTATTCTCATTTCCTACTTTTTTTTCAAATTTGTGTGTATAATTTTTGTTTATTATAAGGCATGATTCCCCTAGAACTGTGCTCATCTGATAGTTGGCACCCAGAGAGTATTTATTGAATAAATAAATTTGTTGAATGAAGAAAGTGTTATGTGTCAGTTGTTGGAGAAAGTTAAGAACTCACTTAAATAGTAGTTCAGTGTTTTAAACTCTGTGACCCTTTCAAGTATATGCACAGAGCACCCCTTTCAAAGAGCTCTTGACAACTTTTGACTGCAGGCTTCTCCCTTCCCCCACCCTGCTGGATGTTTTGAGACATTTCCTCCCCTGCTAACCACAAGGCAACTGGAGTGGCAGGGGGGACTTAGGTATAAGATCCTGAAATTTTATACGTTAAGGAACTGGGGTATGGTGGTAATTTGCTTACGTAAGTGAACACGCCCCCTCTTTCCTTCCTGTAACACAGTTCTTGCAAGCAACAAAATAATTTTTAAATTATATTTCAGTGATCATATTTTCCACACGTTAAAAGTCCTGAGGCAAAAATGAGTACCATTGTGCCTTGAAGAAATGTAAGCAAGGGGGAAGAGGATACAATAGCTGAGTGCTGCTTTTGTTGGTGGTGGTGCTAGATAATTAAATTGACCCTTCATTTGATGTTATCTTTCCCATCTCTGGAACAAATTATACGTTTTTCTCACTTGTTACTCTTGTTCCTCTAGAATGCTTCTTCCCTGCCCACCTACCTAAATCTTAACTATCTCCTTCAACATCAATTATTATTTATGGACAACACTGTATATTTACACAAGGCCTAAGACATGGACCTTGATCTCCAGAATGTTGCAATTTAGATGTGTGCATAAAACATTTATGCATGAAAAATATAAGTATAATAAATGACTAAATAGTGGATATTAACTGGTTGGTTTGGACAATAAAATAATAAAGGAGTTAAAAAAATAATCTGGAAATAATTGTAGAAGAAGCCTCACATAGGAGGTAGAATTTGAATTGGACATTTTTGCATGAGCAAGATCTAAGTAGTGGGAATTCATTTGCGAAAAAATAATTAAGAGCAAAAGCATTAAGAAAGAGTGCTTATGGGCCGGCCGAGTGGCGCAATGGTTAAGAACTGGCTTGGGATGCCAGAGGGCCCCGGTTCGGATCCCACATGAGGGCCAGTGATGCTGCCCTCTACAGCTAAGATGCTGAACAACGGCTCAACCTGAAGCTGGGCTGCTGTGAGTCGCCTGCGACAGTGTGGGCTGCAGCCCCTGCTGCAGTGGGTTGCCATGGGCTACCGTGTGTAGCCAGCAGCCAGCGTGAGCGGCCAGCAGCCGCAGTGAGCGGCCGTCNAATGATGGTGCCAACTTGGGCCAGTGAAGCAACGTCCTCCACAACTAGACTGAAGAACAAAAAACGACAGCAACTTGTCTGTTGCCCTTCCCCCAATTCCCCAGCTCTGTTCCCATCCCCCCAGTTCCCCAATTAAAAAAAAAAATCTAAAAAAAATAAAAAGAAAGAGTGCTTATGGCATAGTCTAGAAAGAATGACTAGGCTAATTTGGCTGGGTTTGGGGTTTTTGGAGAAAAGTGATAACTTGAAAGAAAGATAGGTTATGCCTGGAAATATGCATGGCAACCAGAATTGGGAAGAAGGCGATTCAATAAATAAGGCTAAGGTTCCAGAACATTATTGTGTAGGCAAAGGAAGCCACTTAAGGAGTTTTTTGGTGGAAAGAAAAATAATTAGAGCAAAATTTTACTACACTGAAAGTTGAATGATGATTCAAAGACACTGTATATCAGGGAGGGAAATAAAGAAGATGAAGAAAAAAACATGTCTCTTGTTTCAAAACAGTAAAAGACAAATGGTGGCACTATTACTATAAATAATAAAAGTCTGAAAATCAAGAAAAATTAATCGAGTTTTGTACACGTTGAGTTCCATGAACTCTTCCTCAATTATTCAAATCTGTTTTGACCACCCTAAACTAGGTGACTTAACAAGAATTTATTATGCTCACAGTTCTGTGGCTGGTTGGATGGTTCTTCTGTTAGTTTTGCTGGGCCCACTCATGTAGCTACATACAGGTTGGCTAGGCTAGAATGTGCCTTTACAAGTTTGGCAGCTTGGCACTGGCTGTCAGCCAGGGGTCTCAGGTCTCCTCTGCATGGCTTGCCACTCTATGGTCCGATAAATTGGCTCTAACATCGTAGTCTTGGGCAGCATTCCCAACAGGGCAAAAGCTATCTGCTGGTGAAATTTCTTGCCTTAGTTGTTTTCAATGTTTGAAAAGTACATCTATGATCAGGACCCATTGTCCTGACCTAATCAATTCCCTCCTTGCAAAGTGACTTTGATGCCTAAAATGACATCAAATTTAAGTGTTTTGGTTTTGTATATTTAGAGCCTTGAAAGATGGGCTTCCTTTAATTAAAGAGTTACATGCATATAAAAATTCTCATGACATAGAGTAAGACACAAGGACAAAAACAACCTGCATACTTTTTCCCCTAGACCATGTCTTAGTTTTTAAAAGTTATGTATTGATAATCAAATAATCCTAGCTTTGGGGCATCTTGAGCTTCTAATGACAGTGTATCAAATCCATCTCTTTCCAGGTAAGAGAATGACTGTTACATGGCCCATGTTGAAATCTAATGTTCCAAGAGGCCACGTCATCCATAACTTTCTCTACTTTTTGTTTTTCTGACTCAGAATTAAAACTGATGGTTTGAGGTGTTCCCTGAAGATTAGTTATTTTGTGAAAAATAAGCCGGGATTAGCAGAGTGAGGACACCTTAGTCAATGACCTCATTATTATAGGCTTAGAGTGACAACGTATGAAGATTTAATAACTAAGATGTAAGGGAAAAAATAGCTGACAGGTGGCATCTGGACCATTCCTACAAATTTTTGTTTGGAGTTAAACCGAATAAGTTAGAGACTGAAGTCCATCATAGAATATAGTACTTTTATTTAGACGTTTTTATTATGTGACAGGTAAAAGTTACTAGTTATTTTAAAATACGTTTTATAGTACAAATTATAATTGACTGAATCAAAGGCTCATTTCAGTTCTCTGCTTCCCTTGCCAGGGGGAACTGTATCCATAGAGAAGAACACACCGGCGGGCCTTCCTTGTCACCTGGCGATGGGGACTGGAACCACAGAAACAGCGTCTAGGAGAAAATAGGTACCTCGCCCCCTAGGGGCTTTAAAAGGTTGTTTTTTTTTTAAAATTTATTCTCTGTTATGTGGTTACAAATGTCACAATGTTTTTACTTAAAATATCTGGTTGTCTGCATGATATAATTGAAACTGAGAAAAAGCTTTGTATTTTTAATCTTCTAAACAATGTACTAATTCCAAAACATTAATAGCCAATTTGCCCACTCTGTGAAATCTAGAAACTGCCAAGACTGCTGAGAAAGAGACTATTACTTTTGTTCATCTTTCACTGAGCCCTCATCTGATCCCTCACTTAGGGTATTCCAGATCCCCTGCCCACTCCTCAAGCTCCCAATTCTATCCTGCCTCCATTCATCCTTCTTTTTTTCCGGAAAGGGCAAAACCAATGCCTGTGTTCCAGATATCTGACATGTGACACCGGGATCTAATGTGCCACCCAGAATGGATATTTTTTTAATCAAATATTAAGATGGAATTTATAGGTTCGCATGCAGTTGTATGAAGTAATATACAGAGAGATCCCATGTACCCTTTACTCCATTTTTTTCCCAGTAGGACATCTTACAAAACTCTGGTATCATAACACAACTACCACCTGGTATTGTTGGCTCTCCAGAAAAATGTTTTGTTATTGTTTATGGATGAGCTAAATGCACTTGAACTCATCTGCCCAGCAGGGGTAGCCTGCACAGGCTAATTGTGTAACCAGAAAAAGTTAAAAGTCACGCTGGAAGAACTGAATTAGTCATATTAATGACACTAAATGAAACTAATTATATAATTTTGAGTTGTTCAAGTTTAATTCCACTGCAGGAGTGGTTCTCTATGGGAATGTGGGGGAAAGTACTAAAAACACTGTAAATGTTTTTTGTTTGTTTATTTGTTAGATTGTTTTCCAAATATACTCCCTTTCCCCATTCTGATAAACTTGCATGGGTAGTGGTGTAGAGAGCAGAATTCTAAAATGGCCTTAAAATTTCCTACCCGTATGCTGTGCATGCCCTGATAATCTCTGGGACTGAATACAAATTTTCCTCTGGTGATTATGTTGTTACATGACAGAAATGATCTTAACATAGGGAAATTAACTGGGTGGGCCTGACCTATCATATGAACTCTTTAAAAAGTAGAGAGTTTTCTCTGGCTCCTCGTGAACTGTGCTTGGACTGACCTGGAAGAAAGTACACATTCACATTGTGAAGTGACATTGGTGGCCTCGGGGAAAGGCCCTAAAAGCAGCCTCTCCAGTTGCTGAGACAAACCCCTAGCTGTCAGCCAGAAAGCAACTAGCACTTCGGTCGTTTTACTGCAAGGTGCTGAATTCTGCCAACTGCACCAATAAGCTTAGGAGTGAAGTTTTCCCCTGAGCCTCCAGACACAAAGTTAGTCCAGCTGACATTTTGGTTTCAGCCTTGTGATGCCTTGAGCAGAAAACCCAGCTGCACCTTCCTTGTCAGACTTCTGAACAGTTGGTGAAACAGAGGATGGGAGAGAAACTCCTGTGACTCTGTAATGACCTCTCCCAATTCGGCAATGACTTCTTCCTTTGAGAATCCACATACTAAGATTACATTATGTAACTGGAGAATAACAAAGATTTACAACAAAAGGAAAATAGGGATAAAGGATTGTGTTGCCCTATCTCACGTTGGAGTCACATTTAATGGTAGCAAGCTCAGGACAGCCACATTCAATTCACCATTGTCAGGAATAAAAACTTCTGGTGGCTGGTACATATATCTAAGTATATGCCTTATATGTAAAAAAAACTTAGAAGCCCCTCTGAAACCTCAAATTTTCTTAATCATTCCAGTCTCTGTTGCTTTGTTGCTTCATTTGTTTCTTTGAGGAAAGCAGGTTTCTCATTGTTGTGAAGGTAACCACTCCCATCTGTCTTCATGGGGCATTTAGGAAAAAGCCCACTCCGTGCCTTTATTATTTTTATTTTTCCTTGCCAGGAAGACAAATTCAGTTACATTTTAAACTTAATAGCCTCTACGTGACTTTAGTATAAACACATAATCTCAGCCTTCTTTGAGAAGTCACATTCATTCATTCACTCAGCAAATATCTGTTGAGCTGCAGCTGTCCATCTTTAAGTTAGGCTCTGGGGATACAAAGGAACAACGTGATCTCTGTCAGAGGAACTTAGAGTCTAGGGTTAGAGCTGGGCTTCTAACTGGGAAAAGCAATGCAGCAAGACAAGTGCTGTAAGAGAGGACAGGGTGTGGGGAGAACATTGAGGAAGAACGTCTAACTCAGTTTGAGGGGACCTAAAAAGGCTTCCCTGAGGAAGATGTTTCCTATTGCTGCTGTAACAAATTGCCACAAACTTAGTAACTTGAAACAACACACATTTGTACAGCCTGGTGACTATAGTTAATAATATTGTATTGTATATTTGAAAGTTGTTAAGAAAGTATATCTTTCTTAAATGTTTCATCACAAGAAAAAAAGGGTAACTGTGTGGTGATGGATGTTAACTAAACTTATAGTGATCATTTTACGATACATACAAATATCAAATCACTACCTTGTACACCTGAAATAAAATGTTATATGTCAATTATATCGCAACTAGATAAACGACACAAATGTGTACTATCTTGTAGTTCTGGACATTGGAGGCCCAAAATCAAGGTGTGAGCGGGGCTGTGTTACTTCTGGATGCTCTAGGGGAGAACCTGTTCCTTGCCCTTTCCTACTTCTGTAGGCCATCTACATTCCTTGGCCCATGGTCCCCCTCCAGCAATGGCATCACTTTGACCTCTACTTCCATGTCACATCTTCTGTCTCACTCTGACCCTCCTGCCTCCCTCTTGTGGTTACATATGACCCAGCCAGATAATCCAGGGTAAATTTATTCATTTCATTCATGCAGGACAAATTCATCCAGAATAATTCATCTCAAAGTTCTAAACCTAATCACATCTGCAAAGTCTGTTTTACCGTGTAAGGTAACAGGATTAGGGGATTAGAATGTGGATGTCTTTGGGGGGCCATATTCAACCTATTATAGGAAGTAACCACAGAAGGAGATTGGAGAGTCTTCCAGGTAGAGGAAACATGTGGAAAAGCCTAAAAGAGACCTAAAGGAAGGGAGTGGTGGAATCTTCTAGCTCAATGTCTTTGCTATAAGAGAATATAATAGTATTTACTTCACCTCATCAGATAGGGTGAGAAATTACATGTAAAGTGCAAAGAACAAAGTGTTTGTTCTGTGCTCATACGTGTACATAATGTTAGCTGTGGTGATGATGGGTAAAGGAGGGAGAAACCTATACTACAGGCTAAACTAGTAAGCAAGAACCAGAGAAAGACTGATCTTATTAAGGTCTTGTTCAGTTAACCTGAGAGGGATCCACTGAAGAATTTTAAGCAGGAATGTGGCATCATCATATGTATTTTAGTTGACTGTCCTTGCTGATTGGAAACGAATTGTAGGAGATAAGACTACAGGTAGTAGGTAGGGCTGGGACAAGTGAGTGAAGCACTAGCTTTTTATGCACAATTTAAGGAGGCACCAAAACACCCTGTAAACAAGATGAATGATATTTTAATGCAACTTTTAAAAATATTTTTATTGGGGATTATTGGGGGATAGTGTGTTTTCCAAGACCCATCAGCTCCAAGCCAAGCAGTTGTTTCCTTCTAGTTGTAGAGGGCGCACCTCAGTGGCCCACGTGGAAATCGAACCGGCAACCCTAGTGTTATGAGCACTGGGACCTGCGCTCTAACTACCTGAGCTAACCAGCTGTCCTGAAAGCAATATCTTCTTTTTAAATTAAAAATTAATGCAAAAAATCCATGATGAACAATTTATGAAAATTTTAAATAAAGGTAGAGTTATTAGGGAGATCACTGAAAGACTGTTATAATAATCCAGGTGGGAGGTGATGAGAGCCTGAAGCAGAGGAGAAGCACTGGATATAAAGACAGTTGGATGGATTTAAAAAATTAAAAAACTATGAAAGGAGTTGTGTACGAGGGTGGGTAGTGTCTTTTTCTGGGAGAAGATACTCAAGGAGAAGCAAAAGTTTATATAGGGAGAAATGGTATAATGTGTCAAGGAATAAATTAAGTTTTGTTCTGGACATATGTATTGCGCTTAAGAAGCTTCTGATACCTTCAGCTGGAGATTCCAGTAGACAATTGAAACATATAAATATAATGAAGCGAAAGTTGTTACCCCAGTTTTTCTGCTGTCTTACCCGTTAGCCTCTAAGTGTCTTCACTATTGTTTCCCTGCCAGACGGGTTCTTTGGAAGGAAAGAAAAGGATCTTGAAGGACCTAATTTCTTGGGATATAGGAGTAAAAAATTGGGAGCTAATTTTTGGAAGGGAGATGACCAGGGACAGCCAGACATGTGTTAGAACAACTGATGGATCTTCCCTTTGTCCCAGAACCACTTTCAGATCTTTACATTTTCACTCTCACTGTTCCTTCATGGTTCACGTCATCAGCTGTGTCAACCTCTAAGCTTTGTTGGAACTGTCACTTACTGACGACTTGGTCATTTCCTCTTTCTCATCAGAGACTTTAACCCCCGGATTAACCACACACATCCTGTTACTACCTGGAACTCTTTCACTCTAAAAATCTTAAATTCAAACATACCATTCTAGGACTTTAACCTTCCTTCCAACTCTACCCTCTGTCATTCCTGTTATCAGTTCTTTGAGATCATCGAGACTTAATGGCCCGATGCCTCCCAGACTGGCTGTTTATCAGCCCTTTTCCACCTTCACTTCCGTTTCTATTCAAGTTACAACCCAGTCGTGCATCATGTCAGCAGTTTTTGCACCAATCTCCTAGAGTCCCATGCTATCTTCTTATATCACCAGATAGACTAACTCTCCATGCCTCTCACCTATATTCAGGTGGTTTGCTGGCAATCTTCAGCATTCCATGGCTTGTAGAAGGATCCCCTCAACCGCCACCTTCATCTTCACATGGTGTGCACCCTGTGTGCATGCCTGTATCCACATTTACCCTTTTTATAAGTACACTAGCCATATTAGAGTAGAGGCCCACTCTACTCCAGATGACCACATAAATCTTCAACAACCCTACTCCAAAATAAGGTCACATTCTGAGGTACTGGGGGGCCAGGACTTCAACACATATGAATATTGGAGGGGAACAGAACACAGTTCTACCCATAACATACATGTTTAATGAAAAATTACTGTTTCCACTTCTTAATAACATTGATGATAGAATTATAACTCACATAACATGTTTACCACTATTTACATTCACCATGGTAACCACAGTGCTAGCACTGACTACTGAAATCCAGAAGATACAAAGCATTTGAAGAATAATTGGCGTCTACTTCAAAAAGGAATACTTATTTTTAAAAAACTGCCCAAAGACAAAAATATAACATGTGCAGATGAAGAAAACCTGTTTATATATCACTTTGTGAGTCACTGATCAAATGACTGTTTCAGTTAATTTCGTTCATTTTTTTATTGAACGTTTTCTTGTGTACTTATGAAAAGTAGAGCAATAGCTATTAATGTGTTGGTTGCATTAGCAGAACAATAACTTTACAGTTAAATGATGCCTGTTTTTACCTCAGTTTTATGTTTCAAATAGAAAATCTGTTTCTTTCAATAATAGTTTTTTTTTTAGTCCAATTCATGCTTTTTAGTCCAATTTTGTTTTTGTTCAATCAAAAACAAAAAAAGTTTTTGGAAGGTCATTCTATCCAAGGTGAAATATCTAAATATCTAACATTATTGTGAAAGCCATATTATAAATTCTGTTTAAAAATTTCAGCATTGAAACCTAATTTTTGCAAAGATTATTCAAATGTAAGTACTGATGGATCACAGCATCATGGTAAGAACAATGATCTTAACAAATTAAGAAATCTTTGGAGCAAAAATTGGTTTTGGTATTCTAATATGCATAATTATGTACAAACATATACTTCACAAGAAGAGCTAGAAATATCAAATAAGTACATGAAGAGAGGTTCAATATTATTAATGGCTAGGGACATGCAAATTAAAACTACAGTGAAATAGCACTATAGAACTGTATTAGCTTGTTCAAGCTGCTGTGACAGACTACCACAGATTGGGTTGTTTAAACAACCGAAATTTGTTTTCTCACAGTTCTGGGTGCTGGTGCGTTAGTTTTTGGTGAGACCTCTTTTCCTGGCTTGCAGATGGCTGTATATCCTTGTGTTGCTTGGCTTTTCCTCTGTGCACATGTACTCCTAGTATCTCTTCTTCTAAGAACGCTAGTCCTATTGGATCAGGCCCCCACTCTTATGACCTCACTTAGCCTTAATTACCTCCTTAGAGGCTCTGTCTCTAAATACAGTCACACTTGGGGTTAGGGCTTCAACACATAAATTGGCGGAGCGGGGGGGGGCATAATTCAATTCATAATAATATCTATTAGGTTAACTTTTTTTTAAATGACAATAGCAAATGCTGGCTAGGATACAGAGCAACTTGGACTCTCATATATTGCTGTTGGGAATGCAAATTATACATCCATTTTAGAAAACTGTTTGGCATTTTCTTATACATATAACCCTTAATGTACAACCCAGCAATTCCACCCCTAGGCGTTTACACAAGGGAAATGAAAACTTATGTCCATACAAACACTCCTGCATGGATATTTGTAGTTTTATTTATAATTGCCCTGAATTGGAAGCAACTCAAATGTCTATCAGCTATTGATTAGAAAAAAAATAAAATTATGATATATCCATATTAAGAATACTATTTAACAATATATAGGAACATATTGGCTTATTCATTCATCTATTGATCAACATTTGGGTTGGACCCAGTTTTGAGCTATCATGAATAAATTTGCTACAATTATTCTGGATCAAGACCTAAAATGCATATATGTTTTCATTTTCTTTGACTCAATATGGAGGGGTGGAATTTGGGGGTTGTACTATTAGTATATTTAATTTTTTAACAAACTGCCAAACTGTTTTCCAAAATGGCCACACCATTTGCATTCCCCCCAGCAACTTTTGAGTCCCAGTTGCTATATATTCTCCCCAATACTTGATGTTTTAAGTCTTTTAAATTTTAAGTACTCTAATGGATGGGCAGTGGTATCTTGTTGTTGCAATTTGCATTTTCCTGATGATTTATGATGTTGAACATTTTTTTTCAGTGCTCATTTTAAAAAAATAGACCTTTTTAAGAGCAATGTTAGGCTTACAGCCTTCCTTGGACTCTCAGCATCTTCTCCTGTCTTACGCATTGAATTTCCGAGGTTTGCCCTAGGCTCTCATCTCTCTTTCAGACCAAACTCCTTTACTGTCTGGGTTTCAGGTACCATCTAGATGCTAATGGTTTCTGTAGTGTTTCATGGTAATTACTATGAATAGTCAATAAACAAAATGCCTTATTTCTGCTACTACATTGCACTTGTGAAACAGGAAGAGTGCTCACCTTAGAATCCCCACATTGCCCAGCAATAGACAGGTAACATTTGCTCAGCACATGAAGGTGAACACTGTCTGCTTTCTACCTTCAATGCATTGCATTGTACTATTGAAAAATACCAGGGATGCCAAAAAAATGTATACAAGTGGACACTTCGGTCAATGTTGCTCAAGCAGTAGTTCACCGTAATCAGAAGTGTCTGGTGCTGATGGTAACCACTTGGTAATTGCAGAAGTCAAATGTGACTTGTATTCATCTTTTGTTATTGGTATATATTGAGTATTACAATTTTAATACAGTTTTCCTTTCTTAAAATGAATATACATTTTTTTGGCACCCTCTGCATAATTGATCCATTATAAGAATATGAATAATATACAGGTAGCAAAAAGTATGAGCTGAACAATTATATGATAACTGCTTTCAGAATAAAGGAGACTGCAGATGGGGTGTTCAGTGAAAGCTCTAGGTGATAGCATTTGAACATGGGCTTAGAGGGTCAAGTGCAATGTCAACAGGCAAAGAGGAGAGAGCAATGTGTTCAAGGCACAGGGATGGATGCTGTGTGTGTTTTTAGCATTATGGAGCAATGAGTAAGGGGAATACAGTAGTACCTGTCCTCTGAACTTTAGAGATCCTGTCTCATCCATTTGTTCAGCTAAACTACAAAATAACTTTGTCAGGTTGGCAGAGTAAGCTCTATTATCTCCACTTTACAGATGAGCTAGAGTGGAGTCAGCAGGTAAAAGGCAGAAGAACCAAGACCACACCTGCTCTCTTTAGTCTTCTTTCTAAAACTACTTATCACCCTGGGGCACCTGCAGAAACTGAAGTCCATAAACTGAGATGTTTTTCCCCCTCTCAGCTTAAGATAGGTTTGCTCTTGAAAACCTTGTATTTAATAAGAAAGTCAAGTTAATAGCATAAATAGAAAAGGATGATATAGTGCAAAAACATACTCATAATTTACAGCAATAGCCACTTTTATTCCTAACATTTTTCAGATCTGTCATAATTTGCTGATAAGAATGACATTGTCTAATTTAATTATTTTAATTGTCTTTCTAAACTTCTTACATTCCATTTACACATAATTGTGACTGCAGGGCTATATCTTACACTTCCATTGTATTTGACAGGATAAAATTTCAAATTAATTTTCTTCATAGCTGCATGTGAAAGAGATGTAAAGTCATAGCACTGAACCAGCACACAAATAGTAGAACTTAAGATGAAGAGGGAAAAAGTGAATTCCACAGTGTCACATGATATGGTCAAGGAATAAGGTTTATTTGGGAAATAAAAATGAAGGGTCAGCAAAAGGAGAAGGATAAACTTCAGGTCCGCACAACCTAGATCCACTCCTTTCTAGAGATCATGGGACCCATGAGAAATTGTAACCCTTCCGCTGGGTAGAGGAAGCCACCAGCTATTAGGTAGCTGAGTTCAATTGCAGTCCTCTCCACTGGTGGATGGAGCTGCCTATCATCTAGGAAGCTTAATATGAGTGCTCTGGGCCACTTTTGAACAATTCTGCTCCATACAGAGCATTACTCAAAAACAAACAAACTGTTTTTTAGCAGTTTATTAAAATATTTAAGCATTCAAATCAAGTTTTATAAATGTAAATTTTAGCCATTGAATTAAACAAATAGAAAAAGAAAGCAATAGAACACACACACACACACACACATACACACACACACACACACACAGTAGCATTTTCTTCTTTTTCAACAAAAGCTACACTGAACACTGATGAACTCTTGATCCATATTATGTCAGTGAGGATATTTTAGTGTGTTTGACAATGACTTAGGAAAAGATTAGTTGAGGTTATTAAAAATTAATTTTTGACTTACTAAAGTTAAAATTTTAATACCTTTTTCTTAAACTTTTAACTTCACTTATAAATCAAATTATTAATTTATAAATCTCAAAAATTTTAACAATTATTTTAAGAGGCCTTTAATTACTGCTTGGTTCCATTTACACTTTTGATTTAATATTTCAATTGTCTGAGTGGCAAAACTTCCCAAATATTTAAATAACTCATAAATCTAGAAAATTAAATATGTACGAAGGTGAGACAATTAAGTCTATGAACTTTTCACTGTGCACTTAGATGGTGGAAAGTTCGTGAACTTAATTGTCTGACTTTTTCATATACATATTTATATTGAATCTCAAGCACTTCTAAAAATTATAATACTATTTATAAACCTAATAACATTGTCTTATGCCTTTCAACATGTCTTATGCCTTTAAAGTGGAAGCCTAAATCAATGAAACTTTTTGTATTGGGATCATAAGGATAAGCTGTAAAATATTAAATGTGTCAAACTCTTTAAAGCATTCAAACAAAAAAAACATTAAAATATACTAATGATAAACAGCTTATTCCCGAACCTGCCATAAAAGTATTAGTACTATGATTTTGATTTGCTTCATCAGCTTGTTAGGGCCCAGATGGCATATTGATTATTTTGAACTAAAATCACCTGAGAAGCAGCAAGAGCTCTTTGACTCTCCTCAGTCCCCTTAAAAGCAGGAAATAAATCTCCATGACAGGTGCTCTCCCTGCTTCTGAAGGCCTGAGAGAAAACCTATCACAAGAGTTATAAAATCCAGAGTCAAAAAAGTGTGTGTAAACAAGCCTTGTAATACCTTTACCAATTTACTACCCAAGCCCAAACTCTGTTTAAATTCCTCGCTAACAAATACCCAAACCTGCTTAGATTCTTTCTAATGAGCATTAACTTCCTTTGTCCTGTCAATTTCTCACCAATTTGTTTCTTTGTCTAAAAAAGTATAAAAAGGTGCCAAGTTCATCATTTCTTTGAGCTTCATTTTATGATCTGAGGATCATATTGTGATTTCCTGGTGCACGTAAATTAGATTGTTTTTTCCTCCTGTTAATCTAGTCTTGTGTTAATTTTATAAGTAGTTCAGCCATAAGGGCTAAAGAGGGATAGAGTGCGGGAATTCTCTCTTGCTCCCCAACAATCTTAATGTGTATTTCTTAATGGAATTCTGCATTCTCACAATGGAAAGACCATAATTTCTATATATATTAAAATGACATTCTAATAAATGTTAATACATTTCTTAGAATTTGGTCTATGACTTACTTTTAGTGTAAGATGCCAGTGACATCAAGGCTATTGGGAATTGGGGTGGAGAAGTGGAGAAACAGACCCACCTACATTTTTTTTTTTTTTTTTAGGTTAGCCATCCTGCTACCTGTTGGCAGCTCAGCGGCTGCTCATCTCGGGCCGGGAATCGAACCGCTGTTGCTCAGAGCTCAAACCTTTGAGCGAGCGCTTAACCAACTGAGCCACTCGGCCAGCCCCAGACCCACCTACTTTTAATTGCTAGAAGCTACCATATTTACAAAAATATTTTTTAAATTGCTAGCTGGCTAAATTAATTTAAGTCACCTTGAAACGCATCTAGTGCCTGGAACATAAGAGATTATCAGTAAATCATTGTTGGATCAATCAGTACTTAAAGTATTATATAAACTTACAACCCTGTTTTACTCTTCTTAAAGGCGTTATCAATTTAACAGCGCAACATTCTGTTCATAGATCCCTCTGATCACAAATTCAACATATGTGAGCCCCTAATTATTAAATCATTCTGTTTCCCTAAAAAGAGTGTGCCCCACTGTCTCAAAAATGTTCTCAAGCATCCTGTTTTAGTTTTTTATTGTTCCATAATAAACCACCCCAATAATTTAGTGGCTTTTAAAAACAATAATTTATTTGTTCATGATTATGCAGTTTGTTGCAGAGCTCAGTGACAATGGCTTATTGTTGTTTCGTGTAGCATCAGCTGAAGTCATTCATGCATCTGGAAGCTAAGCTGGGCTGAAATATCCAGGATAGCTTCCCTCATGTTTGGGACCTTGGCACGAAGCACTGGAAGCCAACCAAGCCTTGAAGTCCCTTCTCTCTATTCAGTAGTCTAGCCCAAGCTTATTTATAAGGCAGCTGGATTCCCCCCAAAAGCAGAAACTTCCTAAGGCCTGTGCTTGGATGGTCTAAAATGTCACTTTTAACACATTCTATAGGACAAAGCAAGTCACAGTCCAGTCCAAATTCTCAGGGGAGGGGAATTACGTTCTACGTTTTGATTGGTGGAGCGACATGCACATGCAGAGAGGAAGAAATTATTGGCAGCTGTCTTTAGAAACAATCCACCACAGTCTATCCTTTAGAATTGATCTTCTTCCCACCTGCAAAATGCATTCATCTCCCCCATTGCCTTCAAATGTCATCGTATTACTCTGCTGGCTCAAAGTCCTTGCAAGATCTTGTCATCTGTATTAGGTCCAAATGCGGATGAGATTCCTCAGGTTCAGTTCATCTTGATCTGGAGATGTGTAAGTTAAAAACACCTGTCTTCCCACCTCCCACCCCTGACCATACCCAGTATTCATTGGTGAGAAAAGGGTAGGATAACTGCAAGAAAAACTCATGTTCTAAGAATAATAGGAAATGAATGACACATAGTAGTTACACAGAGCAGTCTGAAATCTGGCCAGTGCATGTGGCCCTTTCCCCAAACTCAAGTGACTGGTCCCATTTCTGTTCTCTGGATTTTCCAAATTCGTTATTCTCATTGGTTCTTGGTTTTGGCCTCTTGTGGGATTCTTGCTCTACCTAAGTTATCATACCTTTCCTATAAGTGATTCTCACAGCCTGCTTTCTGCCATTAGACGTTGGGGGCCCAGAGGTTAAACTGTCTGTATCTCTCAGTGTAAGATGTTGCTTTTGCCAGGACAATTCTCTGAACAACTTTGGAAATGCTTATTTACATTTACCAGTTTATTAAAGGATACAGATGAACAACCAGATGAAATACATAGAGCGAGGTCTGGGAGAGTCCCAAACACAGGAGCTTCTTCTATCCCTATGGAGTTGGAGTATGTCAGCCTGCTGGAACATGGACATGTTCACCAGCCTGGAAGCTCTCTGAGCCCCGTACTATTGGGATTTTATGGAGGCTTCCTCACATAGACATGATCAGTTATTAGCTCCCTTCCCAGGCCTTTTCCTGGGATGTGGGGTGTGAGACTGAAAATTCCTAAGCTTCTAATCATGGCTTGGCTTTCTGGTGACCAGAATCCATCCAGGAGCCCACCCAGAGTCACCTCATTAGAATAAAATATGCTCCAAGTGCTGTTATCATTTAGGAATTTACAAGGGTTTCAGGAGCTCTGTGACAGCAATGGGACAAAGACCAAATATATATTTCTTATAAATATTATAAATCAAATATCACAGAGATTATTTCTTAGACCCCTCACAACTTACTAGCTTTCCTTGATTGTACTATCCAAGAAGTCACATAGCCTTTTGTACAGAAAATCTTGGATTTACCCATCTCCTTTAAACCTAATCTAGTTATTTATTATCTTCTGTGAACAATTTCTGTAAAGTAGCTTTGAAATATGTTCTTTGATTTCTATTCTCTTGCCTTCCACCCTCTATAATGTTTTATTTCTTAGGAAAAATTTGTCTGAATGTTAATATTTGTTAAATCTGGCTTATCTGTATATAGTTGGTTATAAATATTGTTCTTGGTACTCTTCCATATGTTGATGAAGACTAACTGGAACTTTAAGCAAACAATCAATCAGTCGGGAGGGCCTGTGAGTAGGGTTAGGGCTTATGGAAGGTCTTCCACTCTACATAATCACGAGAACCCTACATGTGAGAACCCTACACGCGGGAACCCTGCAGGAAGAGCTCTGTAATAAAGCATTATGGTTCTAACCTCCCCTTCACTTACCATCCTTTCCCCTTCTATAAATACCCCTCCAATCTTGGCATGCAGGCCAAAGTGTGCACGTCGCTTGCCCTGGGTTACAACCCTTTTTTTTTTCACGAATAAATCCTTTTTGGTGATGAAACACCTAGTCAATATTAGTTTTTAGTTGACAGTGTCCTCATTATTTAATTTTTTTAAAGTTAGAAATGTTTGCTTGATGTGACTAAAATAAAATGTTTGATTATAGAGAGGACAATAATAGCTTCTCCTGAGATCATAAAGCTACACTTATTTATACAGTGGTTCTAATATTGACATATGATTTCAGTTCATATGGAAATGCACTCTGTTTTAGGACTGCCTCCTTAGTTTCATTCATTACCATATCAAAAGGGTATGTCTTCAGAGTGTGTATCCTTGGGAACCCTAATGGTTGCTAGGTAGACCAATAACAGCCCTAAGATTCCCAGTTGTCGCTGATGGTTACTAAGCTATAACGAACCAAAGAGCAGTAGGGGAAAAACGCATGTGTTCCGATCAAATCAGAGTTTTAGTCTGATGTTCACTGACACATAAAACATTACATTAAAGCCCCTGAAGAATCCAGAGAGATTTAGAATGCAGTCACTGCTCTCAAATAAGTTCCACTTTAGTTTATATACATAAACTGTAACAAGAGTATGAAAATGAATGTTAAGTATGTCAGGAATTCAGAGGCAGAAAAACATTTCTGGGATGTAAGATGCTTGGCGGGTTTTCAAGGGGGAAATGGGACCTGAGGTGGGAAATCAAGGGTGAGAACTATTCAGATAAGGAAGCAAGATGGAAACTAAGTCAGGGTTAGAATGAGGACGTCTGCAGCCATTGAGCAGGCTGTATGGGTTTGAACAGCTCTTGCTTTGTCTACTACAACTGACTCTAAATTATTCCCCATTCATTTTAAAATACAAGCAACAGTATTTTATACATAGATAATTTTTCTAGGAAAGTAGAGGTATGGAGTACAAAATTGATGTAGAGCTGAATTTTCAGATAATTTCAATGCAGTGGAAAGTGAAGGAGGGGAAATCCAAAACTAGATAAAAGTTGTATCTTGTTCAGGAGAAGGATGTAAGTAATACTTTATGTGGAAAAAGTATAAATATATGTATTGCTACTTACCTCTGAATTATTTGTTTGTCATGAGTTAGAGCTACCTGTCCAGACAACCCCTTTCTCTACATTAATTTTATTTTACGGGACATGCTGCCAGTCCCTTCTGCTGGCCCTGGTGAATGAAGCCTGCTCTATTCATCCCACCAGCGTTCTCTAATTTCATATCTCAGAGAGGTGGGAGAGGTTATCTCCAGAGAGGATATTTAGGATTTATTCTCTTCCAGAAGACCTTGGGCTCCTTTAAGCAAATTGATCTACCTCTGCCCTAGTGACCAGCTTTATATTCTAGGAGACCACAGTGACAGACTTGACGGAGTGATAAAAGATACTTGCTACATTCTCATTACAGGACATTATACCTTCATTAAAGACCACTGCCTGCCAGACATTTGCATAAAGAATAGGACTACTCTAGTGATTCTTCAGGAAATAAATAACAAGCTTCTTGCAAAGGATATAAAAAAATGTCTTACTCTGCTACATGTAAGATACTGCCATAGTACTGCCTTTGTCATAGTAGAGGTCTCAAAACATGTTGTTCCTTTGTTTTCTCTCTTAATCTAGGTGTCTCATGTATTAGGGGTCATTATACTAGTCTCTCCACTTTGTGAATGTTTGAAAGTTTTCATAATAAGATTAAAGTCAGTAGTTACATTGAAGAGAATTTCAAGCTCTTAGGTTTAAAGAATAAAGTTATCACCACGCCTGTAATTTGTCCCAATTTTTGACCCAAGAGTCTTTTTTTCTTGAATCTTACATAGCTTATTTTCCATTCATGTAGATCATCAATAAGCAAGCAATAGAATTAAGGAAAAGAGTGTTTGAAGTTAAATTCAAGAGTGAGGTACAAGAGCAAGAAGAGGAGTGAGGTGATTAATAGAATAAAACAATCAGTCTTTCTGACTCCATCTTGCTTGAGCCTGACATGTCGGCTAGCAACTTCTGCTTAGTCCTGCACGTAGACATGCTGATAATTAATGGAGCCTAACCTGTAGCATAGAAATTACTGCAACGACCTCCTTCTCGAAATTATACCTCCTCAAGGAGATAAGGAAGGTATGTACAAAAATAATGATTGTTCATCAGAAGATTCTAGGGCCCTCGTGAATGAGACCACAGCAACTGGAGTTTGAAGTTTCCCCATCCCCCTTGGACCCTTGCTGACAGCTGACGTGCAGATGCCCATGATCATCAATCACCTCCTGACCTCAGACCCCCCCGCGTTCCCCTGAATAATGTACTTCCTCAAGATGGTTCTTTAGGATGCTAGTCTGCCATCTTCTTGCATTGTTGGCTTGCTGAATAAAGTTGCTTTCCTTGACCCAACTCCTTGTTACTTGACTTATTAGCGTCGTGTGGTGGGATTACAGTGGGAGGTGAGAAAGAGCTACTAAAGAATCTTGGCATCAAGGGAACAGTTGGATTTTTCACTTGTGACAGGAAGTGCAAGTTGGTGCTTCTTTTAAGTATGCCAAATGTCAAGATGTCTTGACGCTGATATTTATCATACACACACACACACACACACACACACACACACACACACACACACACACACACATATATATTTATCCTTGAGCCTGTTAGAAAACAAAATTCAACTGAGTAAATTTAAGGAGCAAATTAGCTTATTTGAATGATTCATGAATCGGGCAACATCCCATCCAGCTAATAGGAGCTCTGAGGCGTCATCGAAAATGGAAGGCTTTTATAGGCAGAAGAGTGAAGGCATAAGGAAAGAACAGATTACCTCATCTTTCTTTGGGGGATGGAACAGTCCTTAAAATGGATTACCTCACCACTGCTGAAAAAGAAATTACAGATTGACTGGTTTAAGATTACATTCCTGGGAGAGGCTGAAACTCCAATTAAGTCTTGGTTTGCTGATATGGGGCCTAGCACAAGTGACTATTTTATTTAGGCCTGCCGTTTCTTTTCTTTTCTTTCTTTCTTTTCTTTCTTTCTTTCTTTCTTTCTTTCTTTCTTTCTTTCTTTCTTTCTTTCTTTCTTTCTTTCTCTCTTTCTTCTTTAAAACAGGAAGCTAGAAAGCTTTCAGATATCAGAAATTTAAATACTATTTTGTAAATCAAGATGTAAAATTTTAAAAAAAATCTTCATCGGTAGAATATGAAACTGACAAGAAGAAAATTCTGAAATGTCCTAAATTAAACTACAGCAGGCCAGGGGGCCAGCCGGGTGTCGTAGTTAGTTAGAGCGCGTGATCTGAGCAACAGCATCGCCGGATCAATTCCCACGTGGGCCAGTGAGCTGCACCCGAGCTGAGCTGCCCCTGAGCTGCCAATAGGCAGCCGGGTGGCTCAGCTGGTGAGAGCGCGTGCTCTTAACAACAAGGTTGCTGGTTCGACTCCCTCATGGGATGGTGGGCTGCGCACCCCCACAACTACAAAATGACAGTTGGACTTGGAGCTGAGCTGCACCCTCCACAACTAAGATTGAAGGACAACAACTTGACTTGGAGCTGATGGGTCCTGGAAAAACACAATGTTCCCTTTCCCCAATTCCCTAACACTGCTCCCTTTCCCAATTCCCCAAAAAAATCTTTAAAAAAAAAAAAAATAACAACAGTCCAAAGGGTAAAAAGAAGAGACAAAAAAGGGTTTCAGTTAACAACTGCTAACAAGACTGTTCACATTCCTGAATGTCCTATGGAAATTTGGATTAATTTCCAGGTGGTTATTTCTGAGATTATCTAAAAGAGACTAACCAGTCACCACCAACTGCAGGAGCTTCCACTTATTGTTTACACAGGAATTTTCCAATCCGTTGCCCACAGCCAAACCACAGGAATGGACTTTTTCCTTGAGCACTGAGCCTATTCCAGAGCTGGCCTTGCTACCTCCCTTATCTAAAGACAATGTAAATTCTTCACATTCTTTTATATCTCTCTACCCACAACTTTTATAAAAAACGGTAGTTAACCCCAGGATGGCGGATGTGTTGCCTTTTCCCCTTGGCACTTGCAGCTGGTGGTTTAGACTTCATGCCCCAGGACCTGGTCTTTTTCTTGTTAGCAATGGCCTAATAAACCCTTTCTTTTAAAGAAGACTTTCAGCCTTGGAAGTTAAATTTTGTTTAGGAAAACTTTATTCTTTAAAGCTAAGAGCTTGAAATTGCCTTCAATGTAATTGCTGATTTCAATCTTATTATGAAAACTTCCAAACATTCACAAAGTGGAGAGACTAGTATGATGAACCCTAAAACATGTGACACCAGATTAAATAATTATCGGTATATTGCCATGCTGGCTTTATCCACCCTCCTTTGCTTTTTTTAATTGCTAAAGTATTTTAAAGTAAATCCAAGACCCCATGAGACTTTATCCACCTACTTATAATTCTACTGACTTTTAATTGAATTATTGATTAAGTAGTTAATAGAAAACAGGATATTGCAGGAAGTATCTAGTGAGGTGCAAAGTACCGCAATTAATCTTTTCTCATTTAATCAAAGAGAGCAGCGGGGCTCTAGTCATATCGATTAAGTTTAGAAATGGAAATTTTTTTAAAAAAACATCAAAAACAAGGAAGCAATTTAAAGTATTTTTAAGCCCTTACTTCTGTTTTCCTCCCTGTTCACATATTTCCTATTAACAACTGGCTACTTTAGCACTGTGGCCCCTCAGTGTAGCTAGGATACACTTAAAACATACTTGTGCAACTCCGCAAGGGATTGGCACAATCCTAGGAGGAGGAAAAACAATTTTCCTTCTATCCTTCTGAGTTCTTTTGGCTGGTCGAATAGTCAAATTGACGTGAGCCAGATTAACAGGGGAAAATGACCAAATTTATGATGTATATTTGGGGGTTGCGTAAGAATATGAGACCTGGGGACAAATTGGGCAGTTAAGGCTTATATGTCACCTTGAGCTGAGAAGAAGGGGGGTTTGTAGTTTGGGACTTCAAAGGGCAGGAAGGCAATTCACAGGGATATGAAAAAGCAAATGTTTGGTAAACAAACGCTTGCTGGGCCACTTTAACAATGGGACACAGAGAGGACTTTGATCAAACTGGCCTTGGTTTGTTCCTTTCTGCCCACCACACACTAGCTCATATTAAACTGTAGTTATCTGCGACACTAGCTCTCTTCCTGGAGCAGTTCCTCTCGAAATTCTTTTAGGCTGTTAGAAGTTCAAAATGTTTCCTGAATCTTTCCTGAAAACAAACCGCTTAAAATAATCAATATTCCAGAAGACATATGTTGGGGTGGCAGATTCTGCTCACCTCTCAGATCCAATAGAAGTTTCCATTTTTACAGTGTGAGGTAGAAAAAATAACTTTTCTTCCCCATTTCTAAGTTCTTCTTGCTGGAGTAATAATCAAGTTAACATGAGAGAGATTAGCAGGAGAAAATGACCAAATGTATTACATGTGTACACGTGGGGGTTTATAAGAATGTGAGCCCTGAGGATGCAGTGGGCAACTGAGGCTTATGTGCCATTTTGGACTAAGGAGAGTGGGGCAGGGGTCTAGGATTCCAAAGGGAAAACAAATCACAGGTAGATGAGAAAGAGCAAACAAGTGGTAAACAAATCATTGCTGAGTCACCCATTAAGAGTGGGGACACGGGAAGTCCAACACACAGGCTTGCTTGGATCCTTGCTGTCTGCCACTCAATGCACATATGCTAAGGTAAATATTATAGCTAAGGTGAATAGCTCCCTTCCTTTAAGCAGGTTTTTCTATTCCTTTAGGAAGATAAGGGGGATGATTGAAAGGAGAGAAAAAGAGATGTGGGAAGTATTACTGCGGTATATGAATGGGAATTTATTACCAGTTTTAGAGGAGAGCCAAGTAAATTATTAGAATTAAAAAAATATTGTGACTATTAGAATGTACTTCTTTGAGAGTGTTTCCTTATATCAACCAATATTTTTCTATACTGGTACACATTTGCAAACATCTCTCTGATGACACATAGGGTTCTATCAAGTGAATGTATTTTAGTTAATGTATCATTCTTCTATAATTGGATTTATATTATTTCCATTTTTCTACTATTTAAAAACCACTGTGATGAATATATTTATATTCACAGTTTTTTATTTAAGAATATTTCACTAGGATAGATGCACAGAAGTAGGATTATAGGATGAAAGTTATGTTTTATATTATCAATTTTTTTTGTTTGAATGTATCAACTTATACATACTCCAGCCAGAAAAATATAAAAATATACACCATATATAT
>NW_017732712.1:271075-283174 GCF_001890085.2 Hipposideros armiger | reverse complement strand
GGTAATCCCTTATTTATTGCAAATTACAATTCCCCATAATCTTTGATAATTTCCTGTGTTACTGTATGCTGAATCCCTATTTGCAGTGTATCTTTTCAGATACATACTTTGTGGATATCTACCAACATAGATTCAGGGAGCACTCACATGTGCATAAGCAAAACAAATAGGGAGAAATTCCACTTAATACAGTGGATAATGCCAGAAGCCATTAATTCAGACATGACCTTCCTTAATCTGGCTCTCATTTACTTCTACTCTTCCCCTGCCACTTAAAAGGCTTACTGTGAACATACCTGCGTAAATGCTTTGTCATCTCTAAAGTGTCTTTTAAGTGAATGGTCTTGTTTGCTCCAGTGTGGTAGTGGGCGTCAGTCAAACCACCCAGCCCCTTGAACAGAGGTGGCTTAGGAAAGCCAAGAGTTGTGTGTGATGTGGACTTAGAACCATATTTCCCCTTGCAGAGCCAGCTTGCACACTGGAGGGTGGAATCCTTGATCTTGGCTTGCTTTGACCCAATAGGCTACCAATGTCAGGCATGTGGTTTTTCTTCTACCCAAAGTTCCCAGTCCCTCTTCCCTTAAAGCTCTTCGCTGGATGATGGAGTCATGTATTATATGAAGAAGACATCAGTGCGTGACTGACAACAGGGGTCCTGGGGTTTCTAATGGAGACCGCTGCTTTATGATGATTCTGACCAAAGATCTCTCAGTTGGACTTTCCTGAAAATACTTATATGACTTCCATAACTTCTTTTCTCTTTTGTTCTTTCAGAATTAAGAGAGGCTCAATTATACTCAGGTAGGTGATAGGCCAAAATCCATACAGGGAAAGGAGTAAGAATCCTTGTGAACCTAACCACTACTGTGAATGATTTTAGAAATTGCCTAATTTTGGATCCTTTAGGTTACATGTGTAAAAATGATAACAACCATTAAAAAAACCCATTGCTTGTTTCTATGTGTTTACAGTATTTTGCCTCCTAAAATGCTTCAGAGCTAAAGCCATGGACCTTTGAAATAGGAAGTCAAGCTCAGATGCTGTGAAGAATTATAGAGCAGAAACTGCAGTTCCCAACAAGTAGAATACTGTTAGTACACTAGTACACTGCCCAGCCTTGAGGCAACATGCGGTTTGGGAAAAGCAACCATCCTTCCAAAAAGACTGACTGAGTTCCACTCATTCTGAGTGCTAGGGAGAGTCTAGGAATCTTGTGTCATCCCATCTCTGTGCCCTGGGACAAGAGTCAAAACTCCCCCCCTTTTTTTTTTTTTAAAGATTTTTATTGGGGAATTGGGAAAAGGGGAACAGACAAGTTGCTGTCTTTTTGTTCTTCAGTCTCATTGTGGAGGACGTTGCTTCACTGGCCCAAGTTGGCACCATCATTGCGCTCTTCCCAGATGAGGCAGATCAGTCGCTGGCTTCTGGACGGCAACTCACGGCGGCTGCTGGCCGCTCACGCTGGCTGCTAGTTACACACGGTAGCCCATGGCAACCCACTGCCACAGGGGCTGCAGCCTACTCCGTCGCCTCAGCTCACGGCATCCCAGCTCCAGGTCGAGCTGTTGTTCAGCATCTTAGCTGTAGAGGGCAGTGTCACTGGCCCTCATACGTGGGATCCCAACCGGGGCCTTCTGGTGTCCCAAGCCAGTTCTAACCATCGCGCCACTCGGCCAGCCCACTCCCCCTCTTCTTGACTATCACCTATACCTAAGGTTCAGAGACACTGGGCAAATCTGTTCCCAGAAATACATCTGAGGTGTGTCCTTTTCATAGTCACATGCCATGTTCTGTTGTGTGGGCTCTTCATGAAGGGAGGGTCTCTACACATAGCAGATCGTTCATTGGTGTTCACTGGCTGTGATCCATATTTAATTCTTTCAACAAGTATTAATTGAATGCCTTGTTTATGTCCTACACTGTCTAACACTGTGCAGGATACTGTAGAGGGAACAAAAGAGCATAAGACACTGACCTTTGGAATTGAGTGTCTGATTGGAGGTGTGAGGTGTATCTATGACATGTGAAAGTGATGGGTGACTGTTGTGGACAGATTGTTGAACCAAGAACTGACCATCTGGGGCTCTTGGTCACTTCTCCCAGTTGCCTGTCATGAACTTATGGGATTCATGTAGCCCACCTGAGCTTTTGTTTGGAGGGATAATGTTTGGGAATCTTCCTCCTGAACAAAATGTGAAGAGAAAACGAGAGAATATATATTAGCGCTTTTAAAGCAGAAAAGACCCACGTGATTACAAAAGGCTGTAATGCCATATACCAGAGCATGTGGTGTGGGCAATACACAGCTTTAGATTTAAGAGAGGGAAAGTGTAAATGGCATGGGCTGGTTAACAACAACTTCTGAGGAAGATGTGGGTCGTGCATTGGGCATTAGAAGATGAACAGGGTTTGGATGTGCTGAATGAAGATCTCATGGAATGGAGGCTATAAAAGAGTGAATTGAAAGGTGGGCAAATTGTTTCAGGTTCCCAGTCCCTTATCCACAATTTCAAGACTGAATTTATTTGGGAAATTCAGTTTATAATGGATATTGTGGCATAAGATGTAAGACAGGGAATGGAGGTAAAAAGTCTCAGTGTTTCTGATATAAAAAAAGGTCACCAGCTAATCCAAGTAGTCATTCTTTTGAATGTTAAATTCAGGACATATTCATAAGATGATTGCAGCCTACAGTGAAGAGCTCTTATACTCTTAGGCAGGTAGGACAAAAGCTGAGTGTTCTGGAGCGGGCTCCCTGCCCTCAGCTGACTCCCCCCTTTCCCTCTGTCTCTGCAGTGGATGTGACTCTGGACCCGGACACGGCCTACCCCAGCCTGATCCTCTCCGATAACCTGCGGCAAGTGCGGTACAGTTACCTCCAGCAGGACCTGCCTGACAACCCTGAGCGGTTCAATCTGTTTCCCTGTGTCTTGGGCTCTCCATGCTTCATCGCTGGGAGACATTATTGGGAGGTAGAGGTGGGAGATAAAGCCAAGTGGACCATAGGTGTCTGCGAAGACTCGGTGTGCAGAAAAGGTGGAGTAACCTCGGCCCCCCAGAATGGATTCTGGGCAGTGTCCTTGTGGTATGGGAAAGAATACTGGGCTCTTACCTCCCCAATGACGGCCCTCCCCCTGCGGACCCCTCTGCAGCGGGTGGGGATTTTCTTGGACTATGATGCTGGCGAGGTCTCCTTCTACAATGTGACAGAGAGGTGTCACACCTTTACTTTCTCTCATGCTACCTTCTGTGGGCCTGTCCGGCCCTACTTCAGTCTGAGTTATTCGGGAGGGAAGAGCGCAGCTCCTCTGATCATCTGCCCCATGAGTGGGATCGATGGGTTTTCTGGCCACGTTGGGAATCATGGTCATTCCATGGAGACCTCCCCTTGAGGTGAACACAGGCCAGAGTGGCTGTTGGCCACAGTCTTACCCCAGGCATAAGGCATCTTGTTGCCTTGCCACTTCCTGTCCATCACTGCTGGATATCCTTACCACTCTCCATGCCCCTGCAGTGGAAGACAGGGCGTCCGTGTTCTCTGTCATCCTCTCCCTTCCTGTGAAAATTGTGAGATGTATGAGAAGCATCAAGATTGTTCAGAAATAAAAACCAGATGTCCACCTGTAGTGTATCACATTTTTTGGTTTTGTACATTTACTGGAAGAAATAAAGAATATGGATAATCTTTGGATTTGGAAGGTCATTCAAGATACTTAATACCTTGGCTCAGCCTGGCTTCCTCTGGTTGAGCCCCACAGTGATCGCAGGTATTTGCTATCATTTCTGGACTAGCGCTCCTTTCTGAGGACCTGAAGTGGAAGAACTACAAGGCCCTGTCAGCATGGCTCCCTTTATCCCAGCTTTTCCTTCTGGGAGTAATTCCTCTATCCCTGGTTCACAATCTGCCGTAGTTGTATTAACTCCACAAAAGAGGCCTGTGTGTGTGTTGATTCGTTAACAATTATTTTACAATAATGGTGGGAAATGGCCCCACCTCTGTTATGATATAATGTTCTAATCAATTTGTTCTTTGCCTATATCTTTTCTGAGGGCTTTGCTCACTTCATTCTAATGAAAAGTGTATCCTGGTGCTGGATGCACACCATCCAGGATAATTTGGACAACACCATCCATTGTTCCTGGATCCCCTCCCAATCACATTTGTGAGTCAATGGTGTCATACACCATCCCTGGAAGGATTCTGGGGCAGTGTTCTAGGGATTCATTGACTTGTCTCTTCTGTCTTCTTTGGGGGATGGAGAGATTGACCTTTCTAATGTGTACCATCAAAGGGCAATTCCACCCCATGACATTGGATCACAAGGCATCCTGGCGTCAGAAGGCTGAGGCAGATCACAGAGCAAGCTCCCAAGTGGGTTCTTGGTTCTACTCTCTTTGGGTGAAAATAAAGTGAGCATGGATGTTGTTTACATTGTTGTTTTCTGGGTCTTGGTAGGATTGGGTTCCTACCAGATATATGGGTATGCTTCTCTGCATGGAAGGCAGAATAGAGACTAGGAGCCTTGGAGTGCTGGTACTTGGGATACCTACCTTTAACAGTAAGTCCCTCTAGTCTTAAGGTTCTGCAACTGGGAAATGGGGTGAAGAGTACTAATCAAAATTGCATTGCACTTTGACTTAATTTAGTCCATTGGGGCAGAGAGGAAGAATTAGGGCCCACAAAGAGGGCATCCTACTTGTAACAGTTCAAGAAAAGTGCCCCTGGGATGGACTTGGCCATGGCAGGAGTGATGGAGCTGTGTCTAGTCTAACTCAAAGGGTCACATGCTGCGACTACTTTGTCCCCAGTGTGTCAAGAACAGCGTCTTCCTGTATTTTTATTAGCAGCAGCTGGGGCAGGGATATGCAACCTTGTTGGAGTCAACAAAGCTACTTCCAGTGTGAATGGGGATGTAGACACAGTGATTCTCACTAAAAATACTGAAAGTCTGAGTGACTGCATACCTTACGAGACCCTTTTTATTTGGTCAGAAGGGTTGTGGTTACTGATGGGGGGGAGGAAGGGAAGGGCATAAGTTATCGTGTTGGTCATCTTCTGGTTCTTTTGATGGGTTCATAGGCATTTAAATGTTTAATTTCTTAAAACCCTGCCATTTTAGATGAATTTAAATGAACCTGTAAATGATTCTAAATTTACGCATCTGCAGAAAGGTAAGCAACATTTGAATTCATTGAATCAGGATTTGGGCCCCTAAGGCAAACATGAGGCCCAGTAGTATTCTTTTGGCCACTCTGGGTTCTTTCCTCAGAACTTCTGAAGGTGTTAATTATGCATTAAACTTCAAAAATTCCCTTCTTTAGTTCTTTTGCTGCCCCAGGAAAATTGTGTCTCCAGCTGCTCTTGTTTTTTCCTAATACTGGCCCTACAGGCAGAGAAGAGCATCTTCCCCAAGAGCAGATGAGACCTAGCAGGGACAAGTTCAGAGTAAAAGGAAACTGAACACCGCCCCTGCCTTGCATGCTGTGAAACTGAGAAGGTGAGAGAATACATGTGATAACTGCCTACCATGTAAAGGCACTATGAAATGGAAGAGCAAAATAGCTGTAATGTGGTAAACAGACATTTGTTAATGCCTTCATTTATCCATGATCCCAGCCAATGAGTGTAGATGCAAAGTACTCATTTCCTCCCAGCAAAATAAAAAACAAAACTCTTAGTGTACCAATGGTGGGTGGGTTGCCTCTTCACAAATGAAAGACTGGTTCTAACTCAAAGATACAGTTAACCAGTGTTGATGCCCCAGCTTAACTTCTGAGGAGAATAGAGAACATGGCTTCTGTTTGTAGAAAAGTTAAAGTCAATTAAAAGAAAAAAATAACATGAAAAGTAGAGAGCAACAAAAGATGATTTGTGCTTGAATGAAACACTGTACTGCTGGAGACAATATGGACTACAGGGGCCTGAGAGGAAGCTGAAATTATACGTCTACATTTATTCGTTAGTGCCCTTTTTCTTGATCCTGAGAGGCCAGTCTCAGTCCTGCAATAAATTTTACTTGTTTATGTATTAAATCACCCCCTGCGCCTCTAACACAGAAATTCCTCCTACGTGAAGCCTGAAGAATAATGAGAAAGCCCAACCAAACTAGTGTAGATTGCTGTGGGGTCATTGGCTTTGCTAGGATGTTAATGAAATAGCTTAGATTTCAAACTGAATGATACAGTAAGTCCTCACAAAGTGGTTGTAGGTAAGAGAAACGGTGTATAAGGAAGCCAGTTTTAACCATAGGTTTAAGACATAAACAAGAGTTAAGTTCCCTATAGCATCTCATCAACATAATGAAATGGCATTATGAGGATCTGCTGTACTTGAATTTGAAGGTAACGCCCAGTTACGTTTCCTTTTTCTGTTCGGAGAGTGTTAAAAAGTAATAATAAATGGAGTTGGAGCTGCCATCCCAGAGGAACTGCCTTGCATGTCTTACGCCTCAAATCTTTGAAATGTTAAAACTGGCAAATAACCTTTGCACTGAGACTAACGCAACCTTGTACCCCAAAGAGCTGTACTGTGCAAAGATAACAAGAAAGCAGCTATGACTACTGGACTGAAAATTAACATTGTTTAGGATTAGCTTTTCCTGCAAGATGGAAATGCCTTTCTTCTATTGATGTAATTGCTCCCCTTCCCTTTCTCATAAATACCTTTTGCCTTTGTCTCCTAATGGGAACATTGTTTGAGCTTCTGCCTGAATCAGTCCTTCCAGAATAGCTCTTCTCTTTGATATCAAAGAAATGCTTGTTGCCTCACTTTGAAAGGTCTTTTATTTTTAGCTTAGTTACAAATTTCTCAGATCTGGTTTGTTGGCTTAATTTTGCATTTGGAGTTTGAAATGTAACCAGGGCATTTGAGAGTAACATTTTGTGGTACACTCCTCTTTTTCTAAGATTCCTCATTCACAGCACATACAGAATTTATCTAGATAATTGTATGGGATATAATTGCCATACCCATTTTGGGGGTTTGTGATACACAGAAGAATGCAATAGAAAAAAGATATTAACTTCTTTTAGTTTAGAGATATTTTTCAACCTACACATTAAAAACTAAAATATATCAAAATATTAACATGCTTTCGGTGACTCCCCCCACCCCCACACCATATTGAACTCTTTGCTATAGAAACCTTTAAACAAACACAAAAATGGAGAAAATATTCAGTGAACCCTCCCTACTGTCTCCCAACTTCAACAATTTCAGTATATGGTCAATACCAATTTGAATGTAGCCTCATCTCAATTTTCACCCCCATCCCTGTTAAAAATAATTTTAGGGGCTTTTCAAAATTTCTCTTGTAGAAGATGTTTCCATTAAAATGTAGAATGACCTCTGGCAAGTCCTCCTATATAATAAATATTGCTAGTAAATAGTAAAAATATTTACGTATTTAGTTATATGAGGTGTGATGAAAAAATACAGTGAATGTTTAAATTAAAAAATATTACAGTATAAGACACATTGCCATTAATTCCCCTCAAAATACTCCCCCCTCGCTGGCTCTTTGAGGAAGAGCCAGAAGTCACACGGTGCCAGATCTGGTGAATAAGGTGGATGAGGACATACCATGATTTTATGTGACAGAAATTGCTATACACCACAAGTGCTGTGTGACACGGAGCATTGTCATAATGGAGGATGATTTACAGCACACTTTAAAACATACCTCTCAACCGTAGCTCACACCCAACTGCCTGTACCAAACAAGTCGATACTTGTCACACACTGTTACAAATGTTGGATGTTCTGCCTCCTGTATTGATGATCCCTGCCTTTCCATTGGATGGCACTCGGCAGCAACATTCACCATATTTTGTGATCACAACGGAAAGGCTCCGTGTCACACATGGCTTCTGGTATGGCAATTTCTGTCAATAAAAACATTATAGTGTGTCCTCATCCACCTAATTCACCAGATTTGGCACCGTGAAACTTCTGGCTCTTCCCCAAAGTCAGAATGACCATGAAAGGTAAATGTTTTGAATCAATTCAGGACATTGAGGCAGCCACACAGCACAACTAAAAACACAAAAGAGGACTTCCAAACTGCTTCAGAAAGTGGCAAGAATGATGGGATAAGTGTGTTCAAAGCGAGGGCGAGTGTTTTGAGGGGGATGAATGGCAATGTCTTTTACAGTAACAATTTTTTAAATTTAAATATTCACCATATTGTTTGATCACACCTCGTATCTCATCTTATTCCAGAAAGAACTTCAAGCCATTTAAAACATAAAGCAAAATTGAGGTAGCAGGAGTTTAGCATGCATAAAGAAAGAAAGAAATAAGGATGGGACAAAAAATGACCAGGAATATAAGTAAATGTATAACATGATACTATTACAAGGACACTAAATGTGTGGCACACTTTGGTTTTTAAAGATTGACATGGGAAAAATTTTAATTTTATAGCTTATAGTTTCTATGACATGGAAATTGAATGATTAAGGGACTTAATGGGATTCTTGTTAGTAAAAGGAATTTATACCTGGGTTCTTGGTAAATAGAAACTATCACAAAGGTTTATCTTTCATATAATGAATTTCAAATCAATAAGGAAAGATGAACACCTCAGTAAACATTTGGTAAGTAATTTATGGAGGAAGAAACAAAAATCCTTTTAACATGAATGTTGAACCTCACTAATAAAGCCATAACAATGCCTTACCATTTTTACCCATTAATCTGTTTTGTTGTTTATAGTATTCTATGTTGATCAGGTTTGGAGCGTCTAAATTGCTTCAATTTCTTTTGGGAAGCAGTTGGACATTATGTATGAATAGCTTTTAAAACTGGATAAACTTTGATGTAGCAATTCCACTTCTGGAAATTTAAGGAAATAATAATGGGCATTTGAAAATATTTATCTAAACAAGGATGTTCTTTAGAATATTGCTCATGAAAATGAAAAATAAGAAATAATCCAGTGTTCAATACCATCGCAATATGGGTTATGTGCAGTACTTTGCAATTAGGGGGAAAAATTTTTTTGGAAGAGGTTACTATTGCCGTGTTGGGAATCACTTATGAAATAACTTCCTTCCAGTAGAACTACAGCTTATGAAAGAAAACATAGTAAATTAACTATTTCTCAGATAAGCAGAAAAGAGACCTAACCTTTACTGAGAGAAAAAGTTAAACCTTTGTGTGTTAATAAATACAAAAATTAGCCCATCGGGACAAAGCCTACTTAAAATTCCCAAATCTATATGTTTCTACTCTGAACTTTAGGGTCCAAAATACAGCAGTTGAAGCAAGTGAGTCCATATATTTATTGAGCTACTACCATGTATGCCAGGCACCGTCCTGGGCAGGCGTGGGGCCTACAGTTTATTTTAGCGCTGCTTACCTGATCCCTAAGGGCTCTCAGTCTAGTTAGAGGAATCATTTCTGATTGTTTAGTTTCAAGTCTCCATTAAAATATGTGACCTCGGACCATCCAGACCCAGCGCTCAGATTACTTAGCGCAAAGATGAGGAACAGCTGGAAAGGCTGGGTAAAGAGATGTGGCACGTTCCCTTTATTCTCGCCCCACCATATCCTCTAAAAACCGTCATTGTTTTCCCAGACCTGGCAATGGATGCCATTAAAGACTTTTAATCTGGGATATTTCAGAATAACCAGGGAGGTCAGGAAGCGAGCCTGTTGCCCCGGAAATTTCTCTGGACCGGGAACAGGTCAGCCCCTCGGGGCAGAACTGGCTTCGTCCCGCCCTCACCTGCGGGAGACGTCTCGTCCTGCACCGACTTTCCCAGGCTGTTTCCCCATGTCACTTGCGAAGCCCAAAAGAAACTTCTCAGATAGCGGTAAGGCCGTTCTGGGGACAAAAGGAACCTAAATAGAGGCGATATAAGAGGGCCATGCCTCAGAATCAGGGTCGTTTTGTTAACTTTTTAATTTTTTCTTTCAATACAAAGAAACCGTAGGACGAGGCTAACGCTCAAAATTTCAGTGAGGATTGGCGGCTGGAAAGCCGACCAAACGACCTAGGCAGATTGATGTTCTTCCTTCCTTCCCGAAATAAGGGAAGTGTTCGCACTGCATTCTTGCGATAGGGATGACAATTGTAAGGCCCACGAGAGACCTGTGTCCAGTTTTATTCATTAACATTTTTCTGCTCTTGCAGTCTTCTTTTTCAATCCACAAGTGGCCTTTTCCTATTCCGGTCCGTTGCCCAGCAACCCTGACATCAACACTTTAACATGCGTCACAAAGCGACTGCTCCTGAATATCTATTTTACTAAAAAAATCTGCACTGAGCAGGAGGGTGTCAGGATGGCCGAGTGGTCTAAGGCGCCAGACTCAAGCTCTGCTTCCCTCACTGGGGATTCTGGTCTCCGAATGGAGGCGTGGGTTCGAATCCCACTTCTGACACATCAGTTTTTCCCCCTTATTTTCCAAAACTAATATGTATGTTGATCGGAGCAATACGGATAAATAACTCACCGACCCATAGAGTTAAAAATTGACTTAAATTTTTCTCACAGTTACCAAAAAGATTAAAAGCGGAAGTATCGCGATATCTTTTGGAAAGCCGCGAGATTTGGGGCAAAGACGCTAGATAAGAAGCAGATTACTAGAGGGTGACTTCTCTGAGGCATCGCGAGATAATCTGGAAACCGCGAGAATTGGGACCGGGTATTTGACTCCCCTGTGATGCTGAAGGAGAAAGGGGGCGATGGTCTGGTGCTCTCTCTGCCCCTCCATCTGGCCCGCCCACTTTGTCTCAGACCCAGGCCCTCCCTGAGCGTTTCCGGTAGCGGTTTCCCACCGACCCCACGCCCTCTGTCTCCTGGCAGTGCCGTCCCTAAAGAAATCCCACGCCGATCCACTGCCATCATTTCTTATTTTCGGAAAACATGAAACTAGTTCTCAAACATTTCCTTTGTAAGTTATGCATATTCACACTCACGGTGGCATCTGATAATTTTTGCTTCGTCTCCTCAGTCAAAACTGAGGACAAAATATGAAAGCTATCCCTTCCTCCTCCAAATGTAACCATCAATATTTTATTGTATATCTTACTGTTCTATTTTATCTGCATTTGCATGTATGTATTCAGAAATATTTTCTTTTTACAGTAATGCGGTCATACCAAACACAATCGTTCTCTGACAAATTTTTCACTTAATGTATCTTAGATTCTTTCCATGGGAACATTTAACTCTTCCTTACAAAGGAAATATCACAAGTCATTCCACAGGATAGATATCCTACTTCATTTATCCACTTTTTTTTTTTGCGGGGCGGGGGAGGGGGAGGGCGGTGAACATTTAAGGTATTTCTAATATCATTCATCTAGTAAATATTTAATGTGTGCTTATGTGCTGGGGATGCAACCCTGGGACTGTGGCAGTAAAAATAGGAGATAGGATATGATATGATGGGATAGGATAGAATAAAAAAGTAAACTAAATTTTAACAATAATAAAATAATTTTCTGCCATTATGTTGCTTATATTCCAGTTAAATGACTTTGGTTCTGCCTCAGGAACACATTCCAAGATTTCTTTATATGTCAGGAGAAAAATATAAATCTTGTGTCTTGAGGTTAAGTGTTTAATGCCAGCTATTGAACATTCATATCTGCATGACCATATTATTTCTCCATTATTATAACCACTTCTGATTGTACTCATTTGATTATTAATTTTCTCCTAATAGTCACCTGCCTATACTAAAAGGTGGTGAAAAGAAAGCTGGCTTATTTGACAATAAAATTCTCAGGAAACATTCATCATGGACAAGATCCAATTTTTCCATTTGAGAAGCCACATTCTGAATTCAGATGGCTGGAACCAAATGGTTTTAACTACTACCAAACAGGCTTAGCTCCCTGCAGTCCTTAATTAACTGTGGCTAGGTGAAATATGAAATGAAATATAAAAGCTTAAGGAGGGGAAATGAATTCTCACAAGATTTCTATTATATTATTAAATACATAAGTGTACAGGGCAATATAACACATGCATGTATATGCACTGTCCTCATAAAATAATTTTCAGGGTAGCAGACAAGTGTGTCTCCTTAGACTCTGGAAGTATTTGTAGTTTCTTCTGGAGAACTGGGAGAGTTAGAAAAAGACA
>NW_017732712.1:261596-264290 GCF_001890085.2 Hipposideros armiger | reverse complement strand
CCATCTAGTCCAGGATTTTTGTTTGTTGGGAGTTTGATTACTGATTCGATTTTGTTACTAGTTATTGATCTGTTCAGATTTTCTGTTTTTCACTGATTCAGTCTTGGAAGATTGTGTTTTTTAGGAATTCATCCTTTTCTTCCAGGTTGTCCAATTTGTTGGCATCTAATTATTTATAGTATTTTAAAATAATCATTTGTATGTCTGTGGTGTCAGTCTTCACTTCTCTTTCATTTCTGATTATATTTATTTTGGCCATTTTTCTTTTCTTCTTCATGAGTCTGGCTAAAAGTTTATCCATTTTTGTTTATCTTTTCAAAAAACCAGCTTTTGGTTTCATTGATCTTTTTTATTGGGTTTTTTTTTAGCCTCTGTTTCATTTATTTCTGCTCTGGTCTTTATTATTTCCTTCCTTCTACTCATTTTGGGCTTTGTTTATCTTTCTATTTCTAGTTATTTTAGGTGCAGGGTTAGATTGTTTACTTGAGGTTTTTCTTGATTCTTGAGGTTGGCCTGTATTGCTATGAATTTATTAGGACTGCTTGTGCTGTGTCCCATAGGTTTTGTGTTGTTGTATTTTTGTTTTCATTTGGCTGAAGGTATCTTTTGATTTCTTCCTTGATCTCATTGTTGACCCATTCATTATTTAGTAGAATGTTATTCAGCCTCTCTGTGTTTGTATGTTTTTCAGTTTTTTTCTTGTAATTGATTTCTAGTTTCATATCATTGTGATTGGAGAAGATGATCAATATCATTTCAGCCTTCTAAATTTACTGAGACTTATTTTGTGGCCTAACATGTGGTCTATACTGGAAAATGTTCCATGTGCACTGAGAAAAACAAATATTCTGCTGCTTTTGGGTGAAAAGTCCTAAAAATATTAATTGAATCCATCTAGTCTAATGTGTAATTGAAGGCCACTGTTTCCTTTGTTGATTTGCAGTCTGGATGATTTACCTATTGATGTTAAAGGGGTGTTACAATCTCCTACTGTGACTGTATTACTGTCAATTTCTCTCTTTATGTCAGTTAATATTTGCTTTTTTATATTTAGGTGCTCCTATGTTGGGTGCATAGATATTTATAACAACTATAGCCTCTTGTTAGATTGATCCCTGTATCATTATGAAATGCCCTTCTTTGTCTCTTGTTACAGCCCTTATTTTAAAGTCTATTTTGTCTGATATAAGTATTGTTACTCAAGCTTTGTTCCCCTATTTGCATGAAATATCTTTTTCCATACCTTTACTTTTAGTGTGTGTGNTTACAATTGGTTCAAAAGAAAATTCAAAGTACTACATATTTATAAACACTCTGGAATGCTGAAATAAATTTAGAAATAGATTTTTAAAATTTCAATTTCCAGGGCAATGATCAATTCTGTTTTACTGTACACAATTCATCTGTAGTTTTGTGGATGAAAATGATTTGCACTATTATCAATTTTCTACAACTTAAAGAGTTGTAAGATAGCTCAAAATCAATAAAAGTTGTTCTTATGGACTGAGTGTTTGTGTCCCCTCCCAAATTCATGTGTTGAAACCTTACCCCTTGATGTAATGGCATCAGGAGATGAGGTCTTTGGAAGGTAATTAGGATTAGATGAGGTTATGAGGGTAAAACACTCATGCATGGGATTAGTGTCCTTATAAGAATCCTGAGAGAGTTGCTTCCTCACTCTGCTTCTGTCATGTGAGGACACAGCAAACACAGCCTTCTGCAACCAGCCTCTTTCTTCCTCACAAGAACCCCATCAGGACTTTCCAACTTCCAGAACTATAAGAAATAAACTTATGTTATTTAAGCTACCCAGTATTTTGTTATAGCAGCTGATCTGACTAGGACTGTTGCCTTAGACAAGGCACCAGGAATTTTTTTGGGGGGGCCCATCTTGAACTCATAATTTTTCCTGACAAAACTCACACGGGAGAAGCATGTGATTATAACCTTTAAAATTGAATACATTCTTCTTGACAAGGAGACAATTATGAGATGTTATAAATTAAATTACAGTAGCCAGAGAATGAGAGAAAGAGACAGAATTGCTAGTCTGTTAATGACTACTGACCAGTTAACAAAAGATTTCTCACATCCTGTTTTGCCTGTTAGAATTTTGGATTAGTTTCCAGGTGGCTATTTCTGTAGACTATCTTAGCCAGGCACCATCTAACTCCAGGAGCCTCCGTGTGTAGGCTCCTGCCCCAGCTAATCCACAGGAGCGGACATTATGTGGACTCTGCTATCCCAGAGCAGGCCCAGCTTCTGCTCCCCCTACCCCTTTGCAAATAGCTCATGTAAATTCTTTCAGACTACCCCCTTCTTCCTCCTTCTCCCTACTTGATGTATAAAAAATGCTTGCAAAACTCTGGGATGATGGACATGTTGTCTTTCCCACCTGCTGCTGGTGGTTTAAGCTCCATGCCCAAGACTGGTCGTTTGGCTAGCATTTTTGGTTCAATAAAACATTAATTACAAAAAGACTTTTAGCCATGGAAGTTAAGATTTTTTAGTTTAGCATTCCCTACTTAGCTGATAATATCACATAGAATTGGGTTTTAGAATTGAATTTATTAAAAAGTGGATTCTTTAGGGTTCTCCCTATACAGTATCATGTCATCTGCAAAGTTTTTCTTCTTGCTTTCCAATTCAGATGCCTTTTCTTTCTTTCTTTCTTTCTTTCTTTCTTTCTTTCTT
>NW_017732712.1:257701-258741 GCF_001890085.2 Hipposideros armiger | reverse complement strand
AAATCACTGATTCTAGCCTCTGCTTCATCTAATCTATTCTTGATTCAATCTAATGTAGTCTTCATTTCAGTTATTGTATTCTTTATTTATGACTGTTTATTTTTTATGGTTTCTACCTATTTGTTTAGGTTCTCATTGAGTTCATCTACTCATTCCCTAAGTTCATTGAGGGTCCTTATAACCAGTGGTTTGAACTCTGCATCTGGTACATTGTCTCCATTTCATTTAGTTAATTTTCTGAAGTTTTCTTCTGTTCTTTCATTTAGGAAATGTTTCTTTGTTTCATCATTTTGGCTGCCTCTCTGTGGTATTTGTTCCTATGTATTAGGTAGATCTGCTGTGTCTCCCAGGCTTGGCAGAGTGGCTTTATGTAGTAGGTGTCCTGTGGGGCTCAGTGGTGCAGTCTCCTTGGTCATCTGAGCCAGTTGCTCCAGGGGTGGCCCTTGTGTGCATTGTGTGTGCCCTTCTGTTGTAGTTGAGCCTTGATTGCTGTTGGCAGGTCAGTGGGTTTGATTGATGATCAGGCTTACTGGCTGTGAGGATTTTCTGTGACAACAGCAGATGAAGTGTTGGCAGGGGCTGACCCCATGGAGTGGGATTCACTTTAGCAGGGCTCTGGAGCCTGCTGAGTCTGCCCTCTGGATGTGTCATTTGTGGATCTGGTTAGGTGGTTCTCTGGTGTGGTCTGAAACTGGCCACTAGGTGTGTTGGTTCTGGGGCCTCTTGGGAGGAGTTCTGGTGCAGACCAAGATCAGCCACTGCCTGTGCTTGGCCTGTGGTCACCTGGTAGGAGCTACAATGTAATCTGCATTTGGTAGCTCCCTGTTCTGAGCTTGGAGGAACCTAGGAGAGGCTATGTTGTGAAACGAGGGTGGCTGCCACTAGTGCCAGGCTTATGGCATTTAGCAAGAGGTATAGAGCACATTGAGACCAGCTGGTGGTTGTTTAGGGTTTGTGAAACTTGAAGATATTTTAGGAAACTCTGCAGCATGAACTGAGGCAGGATATTTGTTTGGAATAGCCGCTGAAAGAGTTTGGAC
>NW_017732712.1:246558-251881 GCF_001890085.2 Hipposideros armiger | reverse complement strand
GATAAGATTCTTAAACTTTTTTGGAATCTTTCAAGTTTTCATGAGGGATCAAGGTGAAGAGTTTTCCTTTGATTTTCTACTTTTAAATTCCCATATATTAATAGAAGTGTGTCATACAGGAGAATTCTGTTACGATTATAGTAAGTTCTCAATGTCATTGATAGGTTCTTTGGAACTGCTAGTTAATATAAACAAGAGTTAGGTTCCTCTGGGATCTCATCAATATTATAGCAAAATGATATTGAATGAAATGAGGTTATTCGAGGACCTGCTGTACCTCATATCTTACATAGATAAAATAGCCCACTCTCTTTCAGAGCCACCTATTATAGATACTGAATGTTTGATCATGGGACACCAAGTGACTGACTGTGACACTCATGCTCCCTGTGGTGGTGGTAGTGCATTTGCCAACCATAAAGTCAGGTGTCTTCAGCATTACTATAATTACGTGGTTGAAGTAAGACCTTCAGGGCCTACTCCAAGCAGAAAATCTCTCAGTGTGCTCCTAATGCCGAGTGGCTCTGTATCTATAGCAGACACTAGAATACATGGTAACTGTGGGCTTTGCTCTAATAGAACCCAAGAAGTTGGTGTCCTTGTACAGTTTGAATTCCTCTTGGATGTGATCCTATTGCTCTGATAGGACCCTTTAAGAGGAAAGAAATTTGTTTGTATTTAAAATTTTTAAAGAGAAAAGCAGGGATCAGGCTGGATTCCAGGTTTTGGTCAACTTGTGTATTTAAAAATGTATATAACTGTCTTCAGGATAAGGTTTGAGTCAGGTATAGAATGTTCACTACCCTGTTGGAATTATTCTGTCTTTGCCTAAATCATATCCTATTAACTTCAGTTTGGGTTTCTTTTACTCTCTGTCCTTACCTCTTTTCCACCTCCTGTAGCTTTCCCTGTGTCTTCTTTCACTAATACACACTTATATATGTCTGTTGCATGTATAATAAGCCTGACAGGGTGATGTATGCAAAATGAAAACTGAAAACATTAAAGAAAGTATGTTGAATATGGGAATAAATAAAATTATTACAGTCATACAATAAAATGCATTATGGCAGCTAAAGGAAGTAAACTATACCTATAGCTATAACATGATTTGGGCTCAAACACACATTGTTGGGTGAAAAAAAGGAAGTGGCTGAATGTATGGTATCGTTCCCGTAAATTTTTTAAATGCACACCATTTTTTATTTATTATTATTNAGAAGAGTTGCTCAGTTGAGTGTAAGAAAAGATTGCTAACCCATGGAATTGCAAATTAAATAGTTATTTTTTAAACAGCAGCAACAAAAAAGTTTGCCCTCTCCCTGTTAGGATTTTCATGGATTGTTCTCTCACATCTAAGATTTTTCATTCTAGTTTTCATATTGATGCCCTTATAAATCCATCTTCACCCAGTTTTTCCTAGGTTCCTGTTAGTACCCAGGAAATGCCCTGGAAGGAGGCAGAACCCATGGAAATAGCACAGAGGTCACCATGTTTCAAGTTCTTGTCCTTAGCAACCCAGTTAAAAAGTGAATCTCCACAGTACAACTATTCCTTATAAGAGAAGTTGCAGGATTCAATCCAGTATGAAAGAAGAGAATAGAAAGAATATAGAGATTTTCCTTCATCTGTCCTGATTAGCAAAAGCGATATTTAGAATTGAGATTTACTAAGGGTTTAGGAACCCTGGATTCCTAACTTTTGCTTTAAGTGCTTTAGGTGTTTCACAATAGTGTATGAATCTACGCTCCTTTCTACCCAGCCTCACAAGACAGTAGGAGCCACAGGTCTCCACTTTAACTGGAAAGCCTTTAAGTTCATGATTCACAGCCACCACTAGAAAATCAGGCAGAAAGAATTTAATACCTGCTTTTCCTTCCCTGAATACTTGCTTCTACTCAAAATTTCCATCTGATGTTGCCAGTTGACCAGAGATGTCTTTCTACTTATTATATGTTTTCCTTCCTAGACTATTTCCCATGGTCCCTCTGATAATAGCCAATGTGATTTCATACTGAGTTTTGATTTTTTGTCTTCAGCCTTTCAGGTTTTGTGCTTTTTCTTTTCTTTCTTTCTTTCTTTTTTTTGTTTTATATATATATATATATATATATATGTATATATATGTATATATATATATGTATATATATGTGTATATATATATATGATTTTCTTTGATTAAAATTTATTGGGGTGACAATAGTTAGTAAAATTACATAGGTTTCAAGTGTACAATTCTGTAATACATCATCTATATATCACATTGTATGTTCACCACCCAGAGTCAGTTCTTCCACCATATCTTTGACCCCATTTACCCTCATCTACTACCCCCATCCCCCTTCCCTCTGATAACCACTGAACTATTGTCTGTGTCTATGAGTTTTTGTTTCTTTATTTGTTCCTTTGTTGCTTTCAGTTTTATATCCCATGTATCAGTGAAGTCAGATGGTTCTCAACTTTTTCTGTCTGACTTATTTCACTTAACATAATAATCTCAAGATCCATCCATGTTGTCACAAATGGTCCTATTTCATCTTTTCTTATAGCAGAGTAATATTCCATTGTGTATATATACACCATATCTTCTTTATTCAATCATCTATTGAAGGACACTTAGGTTATTTCCATGTCTTGGCTACTGTAAATAAAGCTGCAATGAACATTGGAGCACATATATCTTTACAAATAAATGCTTTCAGGGTTTTTGGGTGTGCTTTTTCAAGAGAATAAATACAAATACATATTCACTCATTTAGTACACATTTTAGGGCCTACTATGTGCCAGTAATGAATAAAACAGGCAAAAATCTCTACCCTCATGGAGATTGCATTTTATTGGGAATAGACAAGACAATAAAGATACCATTTATTACATAGAAAGGAGTGCTAAGGAGAAAAAGAATTAGAAAGGTGGATGTGAAGTTCTGAAGGTGTTAAGGTATTAGAGGTTGGGGGTGCTTTGCACAAAGAACACTGAAATAGGAATCAGAAGTCTCAGTTCTAGTTTTTTGTTTATTGCTCATTTATGATATAACCCTTGAGGAAACTGAATGTTTGTGTCCTCCCAAATTGATATGTTAATACCTTAATTCCAATATGCTGGTATTGGAGGTGGGACTGTTGGGAAGTAAGTAGGTCATTAGGGTGGGGCCCTCTTGAATGGGATTCATGCCCATAAAAGAAGAGGTCAGAGAACGGAGAAACACCTCTAACCAATTGAGCTAGTATTTGCTTTTTAAAAAGAGGACTTATTGCTCCAAATATTCATTAGGATATCATGTAAATATAGTGACATATTTGATTTTTCAGTTGGTTCTCAATGATTTTATTTTACTTGTAAATACATATTGCAAGGAAAGATATGTTTTCCTAATTATAGGAAAAATCTATACAGTCTTGGACTGGTTGAATTAAATAGAGTTAAATCAGGTCATAGTGACTTCAGTTATTCTTACACTATGTTGGCGATATAATTTTGGGTAGACCAGGCTGGTGTAATAAATAGACCCGAGACTCAAAATTAACACTAATGTAACAGTTCAAGGTGACTCTAGGTTAGCAGTAAAGAGTGGTGGGGAAGAACATTGGAGGAGTATGGGTAGACTCTTTCCCTTGGTCCATCTCTTCTCCAGGACTAGTATGTTTTAATCATTGTAGCTTTAAAATATGTTTTTCATACCTAGTAGGGCTGGTCCTCATCACTTCTCTCTTCCAATGCTTTTCTGATTATATGTTTATTTTTCCAGATGAACATTATCTGTTATCTTCCTCCCTCCACTATCTTTTTGTGTTTATATTTGGATTGCATTAAATTCCTCGATTAAGAGCAAAACATAGATTTATACTTATTTAAAGTCTTCTTTTTTATACCAGCAACTTAAAAATACCTCACTGGAGACCCTCTGAACTCCACTGAAGTTTTTCTGTTTTAAAAAAAAGTTATTGTTATAAAATGGATCCTTTTCCCATTACATGTTCTAACATTTTTAAGCACTATCAGCAGATTAAGTGACTGTTTGAGTTTTAACTCTGGTGTGAATCACAAGTGATGTTACACAGAAAAATGCCCAAAAGGACTGAACCCAATTAGCCATTATGTACCCCACTGACATCAGAAATATTTTCATAAATTAGACCCCATGATTTATATTATGCCCATGGCATAATAATTATATAAGTTCAGAGAATGTGAACTTTAAAACTTTTTTTTACACTTGTTTTTTTTAAAGATTTTTGTTGGGGAATTGAGGGAAAGGGGACAGACAAGTTGCTATCCTTTTGTTCTTCAGTCCAGTTGTGGAGGACGCCACCTCACTGGCTCAAGCTGGCACCATCATTGCGCTCTTCCTGGGCGAGGCAGATCAGTCTCTGGCTTCTGGACGGCCACTCATGGCGGCTGCTGGCCACTCACGCTGGCTGCTGGCCACACACGGTAGTCCATGGAAACCTACCTGCCGTCGCNGCTCTTATTTATCACACTTTTCCTTGTCACTCCCCATATCTGGTCCCTTCCCTACCCCCTTTCTTTTGTCTTTAGCTGAAGATGGTTTTTAAGCATGATTTCTAAGCCACCTCTGAGAGTTACTCATTTTCTCCTGCGCATCTCCCATGTATACATGAGACGTACATGTTAAAAAACTTTTTGTGTTTCCCTTATTAATCCATCCTTTGTTACAGGGTCCCAGCCAAGAATTTAGATGGGCAGAGGGAATATTATGTTTTTCACCTCTACAAGTTTAAAAATTCTACCAGCCTTTTCTCAGAGAGCTTAATCTATTGCTTCATCCATAAAAGCAGTAGAAAATCATAGAAATTAGACTGTGACCTGGTTATGGAATACATTGAAAGTTAGGGAAAGCAGTTAACATTTATTACAGGTTTTAGAGACCAGTATTAAAATCAAAACAAGAGACCCAAAAGGGAGTCAAATTCTTTGGGAAGCAGGAAAAGCAAGAATCTTTCATCATCTGAGAATTCAGGATTGAGATCTATTGTCTCTTACAAGCTTTATTTGCTTATGGAAAACTACTCTGGAAATTGTCTTTTGGTAGCATGTAAATAATTTTAGATTTTTTTTCTAATCATATTTTCTTATGCCATTTCCTAAGTCAGAATATATCTGGCATCTAGGTTGTCCCGTTCATCAAAGTCGTTTCCTACTTCCTTACCACACTGAAAGGAAACTCAAGGGGGATATCTCTCAACAGAGAGAGTTTGTTATTTCAACCTAGCAGATCATGAAGCCAAGTGAAGCTGGAACTTTGTCCCTCTAAGCTCCTGAGGAGCCTATGGGACTTGTGATCTTGAAGGTGGAGGAAGA
>NW_017732712.1:231328-235648 GCF_001890085.2 Hipposideros armiger | reverse complement strand
TCTGGGGTCTCCAGCCCATTCTACACTAATGGGTATGATTGCTTCTTTATCAAAGATGAACACTGGAGACTTATCCCAGGAAAGGATGCCTATACTGAGAGATGTTAGAGGATAGAAGTGCCGTACTGAATTAGACAATGAATGCTAAGACTGCCCCACTCTGTCACTTCCCAACCCCTTCCCTTACTCAGCTCCGAGAATGCTGGTGGCCAGGCTTTTATTCTCTAGGCAGGCAACTGAAGAAACTTCTCTGTGGAATCTGACCACATCAAGAGGAAAGACCTACATATATACCAACAATAAAATAGCTCACCAGATAACCCCATTGTGATTTTGTGTGCAAGCCACAGTAAATAAGCCTCATTCATATACTCAGAGCTTTCAATTACCTTTTATTCTTTTAACTAATAGGCTTTATATTTTAGAACAGTGTTAGGTTTACAGAAAATTTGAGTAGTTAACATGGAAAGTTCCCAAATTCCTCCCAGTACACTTTCCCTGATTATTAATATCTGGCATTAGTGTGGTATGTTTGTTACAGTTGATGCCAATATTGATACATTAACTAAAGTTCATAATTAACATTAGGGCTCAAACTTTGTGCTGTATATTTCTATAGGTTTTGACAAATGTCATTTGCAAAATGTCCTGTATCTGTCTCTGCAGTACCATACAGGATAGTTTTACTGCCCTAAAAATCCCCTGGGGTTACGCTCTCCCTTTCTCATCTGAACCCATGGCAACAGTAATCTTTCTACTGTCTCTATAGTTTTTCCTTTTCAAGTACATCATACAGTTAGAATCATATAGTACACTGCTTTTTCAGACTGGCTTCTTTCACTTAGCAGTATGCTTTTACGAGATATGATCAAACAATATGGTGAATGTTTAAATAAAAAAAATTATTACAGTAAAAGACACATTGCCATTGATCCCCATCAAAATACTCCTCCTAGCTTTGAACACAATTATCGCATCATTCTTGCCACTTTCTGAAGCAGTTCTGGAAGTCCTCTTTCATGAGCTGCGCTGTCGTGTCTGCCTCAATGTCCTGAATCAGTTCAAAACGTTTACCTTTCATGGTCATTTTGACTTTAGGGAAGAGCAAGAACTCTCACGGTGCCAGGTCCAGTGAATAAGGTAGATGAGGACGTGTTGTAACGTTTATATTTTATGGAAATTGCTGTACCAGAAGCAATGTGTGACACAGAGCATTTTTGTTGTGATCACAAAATACAGTGAATGCTGCTGCTGAGTGCCATCCAAGGGAAAGGCAGGTATCTTCAATATGGGCAGTGGTGCATTGAACCTTAGTAACAGTGTGACAAGTTTCAACTTGTTCAGTGTGGTCAGATGTGAGCTAAGGTTGAGAGGTGTGTTTTAAAGTGTACCATCAATCATCATCATGNAGAAAAGTCATGATGTATTTTGTCTATGTTTTTCAAAGGTCATTTATTTATATAAAGAACAAAGATCAATCAATGATATGTTGCCCATTTTATTCAATAACTTTTTGCCATCGTTCAGTGAGCTTCATAATTCCTCATTCATTGAAGGACGTGTTTTGTTTTTTTTTTTGGAAAACAACTGAACAAGGTGCTGATTTACAGCCTCATCTGAATTGAACGTTACACCTTGCAAGGAGTTTTGAAGAGAGCGAAACAAGTGGAGGTCTGACTGTGCAAGGTCAGGTGAGTATGGTGGGTGTGGCAACACATCCCATCCAAGCTCCAATAATTTTTGACGGGTGATCAAACTTGTGTGTGGTCTCGCATTGTCATGATGGAACACAACTCCTTCACAATTAACAAGCTCTGGACGTTTCTGGATGATGGATTTGTTCAAACTGTCCAATTGCCAATAGTACACATTCGGATTGATTGTTTGGTTTCTTGGTAGGAGCTCGAAAAACACGACATCTTTAAAATCCCACCACACTGAGAACATAACTTTCCTTTGATGAAAGTCTACTTTTGATGTCGTTTGAGATGAATCATCACATCAGGACCAACACCGTTTGCACACCACATCGTTGTAAACAATCCACTTCTCATCACCAGTTATCAGTCACTTAAAAAAGGATCATTTTCCTTATGTTTAATGAGCATATTGTAGATGTTTATACGTGCTGTCAAATGAACTTCTTTGAGTTCATGCGGAACCCAAATATTGAGCTTGCTTACATATCCCAGCTTCTTCAGGTGGTTGTGAATGCTTGAATGATGGATGTTTAATGTTTCTGCAATCTCTTGTGTCAAGTAACGTGGGTTTGACTCAATCAATGCCTTTAGTTTATCGTCATCAACCTTGGTGGTCCTCCCTGACCGAGGAGCGTCATTGAGATCAAAATCACCAGCACGGAATTTTGTGAACCATCGTTGGCACTGATGTTTTTGTAGAGCATTGTCACCATAAACTTTTCACAAGCTTGATGCGCGTTCTTCTCTTTATGGAAGTAAAACAGTAAAATATGGCAAAAATGCACAGTTTGGTCTTCCATCTTCAACTTATAAAATCTCCAAAACTCAACCAAATCGCTCAATTTTTTTTAGAATGAAGCTAGAACTGTCAGCTGTCAAATGACNACAGTGTGACAAGTTTCAACTTGTTCAGTGTGGTCAGATGTGAGCTAAGGTTGAGAGGTGTGTTTTAAAGTGTACCATCAATCATCATCATGACAACTCCTGTGTCACAAATCACTTCTGGTATATGGCAATTTCTGTCAAATAAAAACATGGTGTGTCCTCATCTACCTAATTCACCGGATCTGGCACTGTGCAATTTCTGGCTCTTCCCCAAAGTCAAAATTATTCAGGACATCGAGGCAGCCATGATAGTGCAACTAAAGACACTCACGAAAGAGGACTTCCAGCACTGCTTCAGAAAGTGGTAAGAACAGTGGGATAAGTGTGTTCAAAGCAAGGGGGGAGTATTTTGAGGGGGGTGGGGGGAATTAATGGCAATGTTTCTTTTACTGTATTTTTTTTTTAAGGAGGATACAGCTCACAGTGGCCCATGCAGGCATCGAACCGGCAACTTTGGTGTTATTAGCACCATGCTCTAACCAACTGAGCTAACAGGCCACCCCTATTTATTTTTTTTAATTTACACATTCTCTATTTTTTTTTATCACAATGCACAATGTTCTTCTATGTTTATTCATGGCTTGATAGCTCTTTTTTAAAATCTTATTTTAGTAAGGTGTAGCTGGCATACAATATTATATTAGTTTTAGGTGTACAACAGTAATTTAACATAGCAAATTTCAATTATACAATACAATATTATCAATATAATCACCGTGTTATACATTAGCTCCTTGGACCTTATTCATCTTATAACTAAAAGTACCGTTTTACAAATCTTTCTTTATTCTCCTATCTCCTGATCTCTAATAACTATTTAGTTTTCTACTCTGTTTATATGATGAACTATATACTTCTTTCAAAAAACATTTGGTGTCTCTCCTAGAGTTTGCAATATACATTTACAACTAATTCAGGGGTTGGCAAACTTTTGAGACAGAAGAGCCAATCCTGTCCCTCACAACAATTTAAAAATTATTCAAGAGTCATAAAATAAATGAACCATCATTATGTGAATAATATCCTTTAAAAATTTTATAAATGAAACTATGATAGTTTTATTTTCATTTTCAATTTTACTTCAGAGCCATATGCACTTACCCAAAGAGCCGCATGTTGCTCATGGAACTGCAGTATACCGACCCCTGAACTAATCCAATTCTACTTTTTAAAAATTAATTTCAGGTGTACAAAAAACATAGTGATTAGACATGTACATACCTCACAAAGTAATAACCCCAATAAGTCTATTATCCATCTGACACTGTACATAGTTACTAGAATATTATCAACTATATTCCCTATGCTGTACTATATATATATCCCTGTGGCTCTTTAAAAAAGATTTTTATTAAAATATAGATAACATACAATATTATATTAGTTTCAGGTTTACACAATAGCCATTCAACATTTATATACCTAAAGAAGTGATCACCATAAGTCCATCAACCATCAAACATAGAACAACCATCTGTTCTATCCTATCATAATATTATTGACTATATTTCCTATGCTGTACATTACATCCCCATATTTGTTTTATACCTGAAATTTGGACCTCTTGTTTCCCTTCACATTTTCCTCCCCTTTAAAAATTTTCAATTACAGTTGACATTCAATATTATTTTATATTTATTTCAGATATATACATAGTAGTTAAATATTTATATAATTTAAGAAGTGATCCCCCTGACTAGTCTAGTACCCAACTGGCACTACACATAGTTATTAC
>NW_017732712.1:227311-229143 GCF_001890085.2 Hipposideros armiger | reverse complement strand
GTGCCTGCCCAGTCTGCCCTTTGGGTGTGTGGTCCTTGGAGGTGGCTGGGTGATGCTCCGCTTCAGTTTGAAGCTGGCCACTGGGCCTGCCAGCCCTGGGGCCTCCAAGGGGCGACCTCCGACAGGCAAAGTTCAAGCATTACAGTCTGTACCCTGCCTGGGGCCATTTGGCATGAGCCACCAAGCAATCTGCAGATGGCCTCCTCCTGTGCTATCCTTGGAGGTGCATCAAGAGGCCAAGTCGTAAACCAAAGCTGGCTGTTGCTGGTGCCAGGCTTAGGGCTACTCAGTCAGAGGTATGGGACACGCTGAAGCCAGAGGCTGCTTGTTTGGTTTTTTTGAATCTTTGATACATTTTAGGAATGTCCACAGTATGAGCCAAAGCAGGCTGTTTATATGGAAAAGCCACTGGAAGTGGCTTGGGTATGCCCCAAAGTTGGGCAGGGCAGGGTTTCAGAATCACCAGGGTGTGGCAAACAAATGGTATCAGTCGGCTTGACGGAGACTCGGCTATAGCGGCTGCCTGCTTCTGTGTGAAGGGAGGGGAAGGGCTCAGCACAGAAAACAATAGCCTCTGCCAGCTTCTCCATCTGGGAGAAAGCTTTCCCTCTAGCCTCATCCCCAAGTCAGACAGCTCAGTTCCCCACCATATGTCTCTGCTGCTTCTCCAGCTGCTGCCCCAGCACTGGAACTCAGAGCAAGTGAGTCTGTCGGCGAGTAAGCCCCCACACAATCTCTTTAAAAGGAGCTTCTGGGAGTGCAGCTGCTCTTCATCTCACTCAGCCACAACTTCCGCTGGTTTTCACAACCAGAAATTATGGGGACTTTTCTCCCTGGCACTGAAACCCTGGGCAATGGAGGTGCTGGGACCCCTCATTCCTTGGGGGCCGGGGAGGGAAACCTCCACCGCCAAGATATCCCTCCCAATTTTTAATGGTCACAAGCATTTGTGGGACCAGCCTGTTTCATGTCTCTGCCCCTTCCACCAGTCTCGAGGTGGCTTCTTCTGTATGTCCTTAGTTATAGGGATTTGGTTCCACAAGACCTTAGGCAATTCTCAATAATGGTTGTTCTGTGGTTTAGTTATAATTGATGTGGTCCTGAGAGGAGGTGAGCACAGTGTTTACCTATACTGCCATCTTGACCAGAAAAAATCTCCCTGTGACTTTTTAAATTATAGTTGACATTTGATATTATTTTATATTAGTTTCAGGGGTACAGTGTAGTGGTTAGACATTTATATAATTTATGAAGTGATTCCACTGATAAATCTAGTACTCACCTGACACCTTACATAGATTTTACAATATCATTGACTATATTCACTATTACTGTTATTTACATCCCTGTGACTCTATTATAACCATCAATTTGTACTTTTTAATCCCTTCTCCTTTCTCACCCAGTCCCCCAACCCCCTCCCAAATAGTAAATGCCAGTTTCTTCTCTGTATCTATGGATCTGCTTGTTTGGTTTGTTCATTTATTTTGTTCTTTAGGTTCCTCATATAAGTGAGATCATATGGTACTTGTCTTTTTCAGTCTGACTTATTTCATTTAACATAATACCCTCTAGGTACATCCATGTTGTTGGAAATGGTAAGTTTCATTCTTTTTAACAACAGAATAACATTCAATTTTATATATGTACCACCTCTGTTTATCCAATCGTCTACTGATGGGCATTTCAGTTGTTTCCATACCTTGGCTATTGTAAATAGTGCTGCAATAAACATAGGGGTGCATATATCTCTTCCAATTAGTGTTTCAAATTTCTTTGGATAAATACCCCAAAGTGGAATTGCTGGGTCATAAGATAGTTTTATTTTTAAA
>NW_017732712.1:226063-227165 GCF_001890085.2 Hipposideros armiger | reverse complement strand
TGTTATTTGGTTTTTTTAGCTGAGCCATCCTGCCACCTGTTGGCAGCTCAGCAGCAGCTCAGCTCGGGCCGGGAATCAAACCGCTGTTACTCAGAGCTCAAACTCTTGAGTGAGCTCTTAACCAACTGAGCCACTCGGCCGGCACACCCTATCTTTTGATTGCCGCATATAATCCATTTACATTTAAAGTAATGGTCAATAGAGATGAAGTTATTGCCATTTCAGTATTCTTATTATTTGTTTATTTGTTTGTTTGTTTGTTTATTTTGTCTTGAAGAAGTCCTTCTAAGATTCCTTGTAATACTGGTTTTGCAGTGATGAACTCCTTTAGCTTTTTCTTGTCTGGGAAGCTCTTTATCTCTCCTTTGATTCTAAATGATAGCTTTGGTTGTAGATCCTTGCTCTACATCCCTTGGAATATTTCCTGCCAATCCTTCTAGTCTGCAAAGTTTCTGTTGGGAAGTCAGATGACAATCTTATGGGGGCTTTCTTGCGGGTAACTAGCTGCTTTTCTCTTGCACTTTTAAGATTTTTTTCTGTGTCTTTAACATTTGGCATTTCAATTATGATGTGTCTTGGTGTGGACCTCTTTGGGTTCATCTTGTATGGGACTCTCTGTGCTTCCTGGACTTGTATGTATATTTCCTTTGCTAGGTTAAGGAAGTTTTCAGTCATTATTTGTTCAAGGAGCTTTTCAATTCCTTGCTCTCTCCTCCTTCTGGTACCCCTATGATGTGAATGTTGGTATGCTTGAGGTTGTCTCAGAGACCCCTTGAACTATCCTCATTTTTAAAATTCTTTTTGCTGTTCTGATCTTCTACCTTATCTTCTTATAGCTGATTCAGTCCTCTGCTTTATCTCATCTACTGTTGATTACCTCTAATGTAGTCTTCATTTCATTTGTTGTAGTCTTTATTTCTGACTTTAAAAAAAAATGTTTTCCATCTCCATTTTTATGTTTCCTATCTCTTTGTTGAAGTTCTCCTTGAGATCATTGAATATCCTTATAACCAATGTTTGGAACTCTGCATCTGGTAAATTACATGTCTCCATTTTGTTTAGTTCTTTTTCTGGAGCTTTGTTCTGTTCTTTTATTTGGGAC
>NW_017732712.1:210600-222398 GCF_001890085.2 Hipposideros armiger | reverse complement strand
TAGAACTGTCAGCTGTCAAATGACATAGCAATAACATAGATGCGAATGACTCTAGTACTTCCAAAAATGAACTAGTGCCATGTGTCACAAACATGCATGCATCATGGCTTTTTTCAACAACACAATAGTTGATATAATTTCAATCTTCTTGAATTTATTGAGGCTTATTGTGTGACCTAATATGTGATCTTTCTTAAAAATGTTCCACATGCACTTGAGAAAAATGCGTATTTGGTAGTTTTGGGATAAAATGTTCTATAAATATCTACTAAGCTGATCTGGTTTAATGTAATATTTAAGGCCAATATTTCCTTATTGGTTTTCTGTTTGGATGATCAATCCATCGAGGTAAGTGGGGAATGAAAGTCTCCTATTATGTCCATTCATACTTGCTTTATATACTTTATATACTCCTATGTTGGGTGCTTAGGTATTTACAATTTTTATTCTGGATTGACCACTTTATCATCATGTAACATCATTCTTTGTCTCTTTTTACATTCTCTGTTTTAAAGTTTATTTTTTCTGAGATGAAATATTGAGAAACATAAAGGGAGAGGTCAACAATAAGAGAGTAATAGTAGGGACTTTAACACCCCACTGACATCAATGGATAGACCATCCAGACAGAAAATCAACAAAGAAATAGTAGTTTCAATAGACACATTAAACCAGATGGACTTAAGAATTTTTTTAATTAAAATTTATTGGGGTGACAGTGGTAAACAAAACTAAATAAGTTTCAAGTGTACAGTTCTATCAGGGGTGCCAAAAACATGTTTACAAGTGGACACTTTGGTCAACGTTGCTCAAGCAGTAGTTCACTGTAATCAGAAGTGTCTGGACGCTGATGGTAACCACTTTGAACACCTCTTGTAACTGCAGAAGTCAAATGTGACTTGTATTCATCTTTTGTTATTGGAATATATTGAGTATCACAATTTTAATGCAGTTTTCCTTTTTTAAAATGTGTATACCTTTTTTGTCATCCTCTGTGTAATACATCATCTATATATTGCATTATGTGGTCACCATCCAGAGCCAGTTCTTCTTCCATCACCATAAATTTGACCCCCTTTACCCTCTCTACCATTCCCCCTACTCTCTTACCTTCTGGTAACCACTAAACTGTTGTTTGTGTCTATGAGATTTTGTTTCTTTATTTGTTTGTCTTGTTCCTTTGTGGCCTTCAGTTTTATATACCACATATGAGTGAAGTCATGTGGTTCTTGGCTTTTTCTGTCTGACTTATTTCATAATAATAGTAATATCATAATAATCTCAAGATCCATCCATGTTTTTGCAAATACAGCTCATCAACAAAAAGACAAACAATCCAATTAAAAAATGGGCGGAGGACATGAAAATTAGTAGAGCTAGTAAACTAATTCAACAAAGCTGCAGAGTATAAGATCAACATGCAAAAATCAGTTGTGCTTCTATACACCAGCAATGAACAATCCAAAAAAAAAAATTAAGCAAGCCATTCCTATTATAATAGCATCTAAGAGAACAAACTACCTGGGAATGAACTGAACCAAGGAAATATAAAATTTCCTGTATAATATACTGAAATCTACAAAACATTGTTGAAAGAAATTAAATAGAATCCAATAAATGGAAAAACATCTGTGCTCCTAAATAAGAAGACTTAATATAGTTACAATGTAATACTACCCAAAGAGGTCTATAGATTCAGGATAACCCCAATCAAAATTCCAACAGCCTCTTTTTTTTTTTTTGCAGAAAAGAAAAAGCCATTCTTCAAATTCATATCAAATTGCAATATGAATAGCAAAACAATCTTGAAAAAGAAGAAAGAAGGTAGAGGAGTCACATCTCCTGATTTCAAAACTTTATATAAAGCTATGGTAACTAAAACAATATGGTACTGGAATAAGGACAGACATATGACTGATGTAATAGAATTGAGAGTCTAGAAATAAAGCCATATGTTTGTAGCCAACTGGGTTTTTAAAATGAGTATTTATTTATTTTATCATGTGTATATATGAATATTTTTAATTGTGGTAAAAAACATAAAATTTACCATTTTCAAGTGTACTGTTCTGTAATAAGTATATTCATATTGTTGTGGACTATATCTCTAGAACATTTTTTATCTTGCAAAATTGAAATTCTATACCCATTAAACAATTTTCCATTTCCACCAACCCCCACAGAATGGTAACTACCATTCTACTTTCTGTATCTATGAATATGACTACTTTATATACTTCATATAAGTGAAATCACGCAATATTTGTCCTTTTTGTGATTGACTTATTTTACTTAGTGTAAAATAATTTAAGTGTCCATATTGTAGCATGTGACAAGGTTTCCTTCCTTTTTTTTTTTTTTAAAGATTTTATTGAGGAACTGGAGAGAGGGAACAGTGTTGGGGAATTGGGGAAGGGGAACAGACAAGTTGCTGTCCTTTTGTTCTTCAGTCTAGTTGTGGAGGACGTCGCTTCACTGGCCATGTTGGTATTATCATTGCACTCTTCCTGGGTGAGGTATATTGGTCGCCGATCATGGCTGTTCTTGGCAGCTCACACGGACTGCCGGCCATTCACACTGGCTGCCAGACACTCATGGTAGCTCACGGCAGTCCACTGCAGCAGGGGCTGCAGCCTACGCTGTCGCTGGCAACTCCCAGCAGCCCAGCTCCAGGTTGAGCTGTTGTTCACCATCTTAGCTGTAGAGGGTGCAGCGTCACTGGCCCTAATGTGGGATCTGAATCGGGCCGGCTGCTCAGAGCTGGCATCCCGAGCCAGCTCTTAACCAACACGCCATTCGGCCTGCCCGGTTTCCTTCCTTTTTAAGACTGAATAATATTCCATTGTATGTATATATGACATTTTATTTATCCATTTATCCTTCCATGGATATTTGGATTTCTTCTACCTCTTGGTTATCATGAATAATGTTGTTATGAACATGGGTGTGTGTTGCCTGACAGCCGATTTCCAATAACATGCCCCCCTGCATTTAGCCTCTAACCCAATTAGCCAGAGAGAAAAGCCTCGGTATGACCAGAGGCCGATAAGGCTCCCTCTGGGGAGTGTCTCAAGGTGCAACTGGGACCTGTTGGAATGCTAACAGTTAATCTCCCCTGGGAGGACACAGTAACAAGGTGTCCTGGGGCTATGTGGCAGATATGCAAAGGCATAGCATATGCTGGAACATAATGGATATGTTAATGGAAAAGGCTTTGAGGCACAGACCTCAAACGGATGCTAATTTGATTGACAGCAGTTTTACTTCTTTGAAAATTCTCAATTAAAAGCCTTGCGCTGACCTGATTCGGGGCTCAGTTTTCTCTGACTGAGTCCCTTGGTCTCGCTCTTAATCCTACTTCTCTCTGTCTCTTTATTCAATCTGCGCCGCCCCTCAAGAGAAACCCGTTTGCCCTTGCCACGCTGGACGTGACAGGTGTGCAAATACTTTTTTGAGACCCTGCTTTCAGTTCTTTTGAATATACACCCAAAAGTGGAATTGCTGGATCATTTTATTTTATTTTTTTGAGGAATCTCCCTACTGTTCAGATCCATTTGTAGCATTTGCACTCTTGCTAAAACCGAACCTATCATGGCTACATAGAAGTTGCTCCAGAGGACAGATTCATTTGGGATAAAAGCTTTTGGTGGCTTCTGCCTGTAACCCTCTCTCTGAGATCACTATTTGGGAGGTAGCAGCAGTTATATTTATGGTAGTTAATGAAGATCTGAAAAACACTGATTTCAAGAGATACTCAGAGATGCAGTCATAGAGAACTTTAGTCAGACACCCTGTTCCCAGAAATTTAACTCACACTTATGCTTTTTAATCACCAGCATCCCTTAACCCCCACACCCTCTCCCAAACACACACACAAAGGTTCAGTAATCTGGATTTTGAGAAACTAAGTGCCCTCATGTTCTCAGTGAGTTAGCATGTTAGTCTTTCTGCCAAGAATACTCTGCCTAAAGTAGTCCCCCCACTTTATTCTTGATCTGAACCCATTGCTTATTTCTATCATAGGACTTGAAACAAATTTTAATCATTTTGTTTCTGTGTTTACAGTTGACTCTTGAACAACACAGGTTTGAATTGTCTGGGTTCACTTATACCTGGATTTTTTTCAATATACCATCAGCCCTCTGTAATATTGGGTTTTGAATCCATGCATTCAACCAACCATGGTTGAAAAACAGTATTTTCCATTCAGATTGGGGATCCACAGATTCAGAGGGTTGACTGTACATGTTGTTCTATGGCACTTTATATATGGGAATTGAGCATCGTGGATTTTGGTACCTGCGGAAGTCCTGGAACCAATTTCCCCATGGATACTAAGAGAAGACTGAAAGTTGGGGATGTCAAAAGTTATGTGTGGCCTTTGAACTGTGCAAGGATCAGTGTGCCTAACCCTGGTATTGTTCAAGAGTTAACTGTATGTGATTTCATCTGTTGGGTCCAGTAGAAACTCACTTTCTTGAGGACACATCCTATTTCCACCTTGTTGAGTTGCAGAGCACTTGTCACAGATCAGGCATCTTATGTATACTTGTTAAGTAATAGTTTTATTTTTATATATGAACTGACAACCAGACAACAGGGACAAGAAGGAAAAGGCTGCAAATTAAATTTTAAGGAACTTCCAAACTTAATCCAAGTTGGAAGTGAATCAGACCAGCAAAAGAAAACAGCAACCATGACTTGAGCACTCAATCTTCTAATGAGGAATCAGACACCTTTATCCATTAGGCCACAAGGCCAATCTGTGGGAGAACTTCTGTCACATAAGATACAAAGAGCAGTAGAGAAGTGAGGGAGGGACCTTTCCTATCTCTGATTCTGAAGATCCAGCTTAATAAAGAGTTTCTCATTTTACATTAAGTTCATCAACAGTTAAAACAATTTATATAAATGCCCTCTAAAATTACAAAAGCTAATACATAGATGTCAAGAACTGTTAGATGATTCATCAGTGTGAACTTGTCAAAGTCTTTGATTAATGACTTGGACAGGTAGGCTAGAGAGGAAACTGATGCTGCAACCCTTTCAAAATAACATCAAGAGGAGAGAAAGAGAACTTACACAAATTGTACATATGGGGAGGATGGGCTCCTGAAAGAAATGATGGTGGTGTTGGATGAAGGGCCGTGATTACCTAAAACCTTCATAGAAGGTTTGCTGGAAGTGCAAGGTTGGCTTAAGTCTGGAAAAAAGTAGGTTATTCAGTTTATATATACTTTAGGTTTAAAAAGAATGAAGTGAATGGATGCTATCATGTAACTTGGTGACTTGTGCACTTGACTTGGAGATTTCCCAAGTTTGACTTGTTCTTGACAGATGTCCACTGGTTTGTTTGTGGGTTAATCTACAGAGCAAGATGTGAAATGTCCAACCCTAGAAGTAAAGCAATAACACCTGTCTATCCATTTACTCAGTGATTTTGGTCCCTTGAAAATGACAAGTTATTTGAAATAAAACCAAATCAAAGTAAAATTTCCCCCCTCTTGCATTTTATATTTTTCCACCAAAAGTCTTTCCCACAAATGTCTTCCATTTTTTCCACTGTTTTCTCTTCCAGTATCTTCTCTTCAGGTTAAGGCAAAACTGAAATTACCACAGAATCCTTCAGCCAACATTTTTGGAGTGACTATTGTAGACCTGGACATCCAACTCAGGACTGGAATCTAGAGACAGTGATGAAAGACTACAGGGTAGGGTGGAGGGTGTCCCAGATCACAAGATTTGGAGTAATAACAAGTGTGCTTTCCTGTCATTCCAATACAGGATCATATAAACTGTTGCAGAGCACAAAAAGGGACAAAAGTATCCCAATTCATTTTAGGAAGGTAATTTAGGAGAGGAAAAAGTTTCTTTTACCCTCTTAGGGTCTGACTGTGTCTGAAAATTAAAATGCTAAAGACAGGTGAACAGGAGAAAAGCATAGAAATTTATTTAATATAAGTTTTACATGGCACAGGAGCCTTCATGAGGAAATGAAGACTGTAAGAAATGGTTAAACTTGAGTATTTTTATTCTAGGTTTAATGAATAGTAGACAGTTGTGGAAAAATATAATACATCAAAAAGTATGAGGTAAGTGTATTAAATTAAGGGAAATTTAGCAGGCCTGTTTGTTAGGATTCTTCTTGGTGTCCGTTTGTCTTCTGAGATAAGAATGCTCTTTTCCTCTGAGTATAGGGAAGGCATCTCTCATCTGAGTACTCTATAACCTATTTCAGGGGAGAAGGGTTGGGGTATGGTCAAAGTGACTTTCATGCTTTTGCCATTTTCTGTAATCCCTTCATCTTAAAATATTCAATTTGCGAAGGTGCCATATTTTGGGGTAGCACATTCTCAACCCTATCATATCCCTCGGGTAAAACATAAAAGGTTTACAATTTCTGCTCGCCAATTATTGTCACTCCTAAAGATTAATTTCTGCAAGGGGTGGGGAACTTTAGTCAGGTTACTTTTCAAATAGAGCTTCAAGAAAATAATTTCAACTAAACCCAAAATCTAGCCATGGAACTTGCAACCTTCAGTCTAATGCTCTGCCAACTGAACTATTTTGGTTACTAAGAATAATGTAAAATTTTTTTGCATAAAGCGATCTTTTGGCAGATTGGTTTCCCAAACTGCTAACCATGATTAGGGAAAGTCTCCTGAGCCCTGGGTAGAGCTGATTTAACAGAGAAAAATGAACACATCTTCTGTTTTCAGAGAATTAGATAATGAATGGTTGGGCCCACTTGCCCCAAACCTCACAGAAAAGAATCTTCACACACTCTCTCTAAATTGATTGGACTCTAACTTCTCTCTCTCTCTCTTTCTCTCTCTCTCTCTCTCTCTCTCTCTCTCTCTCTCTCTCTCTCTCCCTCCTTTGACTGCTTAACGGATTTCCCCCCCCCCCATTCATATTTAGAAATCAACACATTTGCACTGATTAAAAATAACTTTAGGATGAAAAATCTGAGAATTTATATTTCAAAGAGTAAAAAGGAAAACATTCCTACATAATGATCTTTACATCTATAGCTATCTGCTGATCCCCAGTTTTATAAATCACATGACCTCAAAAGTTTCTGCATCATTGTTAATTATGACATGCTTCTCAGTCCCTAGGTAGGCAAGGGAATTTTGCTTTCTAATGAAAAAAAAAAAACAAAAACACACTTATGGTTTCAAACCTGGGAGCTTTTCTTTGAAGGGGGTTGGGGAGGACTGATGTAAAACTTAACAAACTACAGACCTGCTGGTTCTCTACTATTATGTCCCAAACTGCAGAAATGAAACCATTTTGACACCTAATTTTAAGACAATGGACATGCTAGAGTTCATGATTTTGCTAATAATCCTTTGGCCAAAGAGTGAAAATACAGACAGAAGGGATCTTAATACACTCTAGCAAATAAATGTATAAATTTGAAGGTAGATTATGGATCCAGCTGGAAATAAGTTTTGCATGACAATTGAGTAGCACCCATTGAAAGCAAGCAGTCATATTCCAGAGGAGATTACATGGAACTTTTGGATTCTAAACTATTTAGTGGATTCTTTTGGAGTTTCATCTTCACATCCATACCATTTGCATCCATACCATCCATATATCTACAATGATTGGTCTCCCTTAACCTAATTTTGTATTTTTATTCTTTCTCTTTTCATTGTTTTTGTACTTGATTAGATTAGACTGGCTACAGATTATTCCTTAAATATGATGTTGGCTTTGGATTCATATAGATGACTTTGATTCTATTGTGAAAACATTTGCTGTTTAGTTTTAAGATATAGTACAAGCATAGAAGCAATCTTCTTCAATTTTTGACTACCGTCACTCATTTTGCCCTCCGCCCCCACCCTTCACCTCTGGCAACCACATATCTATTCTCCGTATACCTATGAGTTTTTTTTTTCTTTAGATTCCATATATAACTGAAATCATACAGTATTTGTCTTTCTCTGAGTTATTTCACTTAGCACAATGCCATCAAGGTCCATCCATGTTGTTGTAAGTCGCAAAGCTTCCTTCTTTTTTTATGACTGAATAATTCATTGATGGACACTTAGATTGTTTCCATGTCTCGGCTATTGTAAATAATGCTACAATGAACATATAGATGCACATGTCTTTGAAGTAGCATTTTGGGTTTCTTCAAATCAATACACAGAAGTGGAATTGAAGGAACCTCCATAAGATTTTCCATAATGGCTGCACCAATTTACATCCCTACTAACAGTGAACAATGGTTCCTTTTTTCTCTTCATTTTTGCTAACATGCATTACTTTTTATCTGTTTGATAATGGCCATTGCAACAGATGTGAGGTGATATCCCATTATGGTTTTGATTTGCATTTCCCTGATTATTATGTGATGTTGAACACCTTTTCATGTACCTGTTGGCCATTTGTATGTCTTCTTTGGGAAAATGTCTATTCAGATCCTCTGCCCATTTTTTAATTGGATTTTTATCCATTGTGTTGTATAAGTTCTTTTTACATTTTGGATATTAACCCCTTATCAGATATATGGTTTGCAAATATTTTCTCCTATTCAGTAGGATTTTTTTCATTAAAAAAACTTTTTCCATGTATGTATCCCTCAACAACACATTGTTCAGTTTTACTTGTTTTGAGCTTTATAAAAATATCAGTATTTGTGATCTTTTTACACTTAAGAAGATGTTTGTAAGACTCATGCATTCATTTTCATTGCTTTATAAAGTTGTCTTGTGTGAATATACCACAAATTTACAATTCTACTAGCTATTTGGTTTGTTTCCAATTTTATCGTTTTATGAACAATAGTGCTATGACCATTCTTATACATCCTGGTGCACATGTGCAAAATTGAATATGACAGTGCCAACTGATAGTTGTTGGTACCAATTCAATACAACAGGAATCCCCAATTTGGGATGCAATGAAGAAGGAAACTTTATTCAGTACAAACAGTTCAATTGTGATACAGCATGGCTGTGACAACCACATGGCTGTAGAAGAGCTTAATAGTATTATAGCTCAATTATGAAGCTACTTGGCTGTGGAACAGCAGGGTGGTGAGGTAGCCTGGGTCAAAGATCCTTTCTGGCTAGACAGCTCTGCTCTGCTCCAGTCTGCTCTGCTCTACCCTGGTCTGCTCTTTGCAGGTCTTCAGTGTTTCAGCTCCAGCTCCAGCCAGTGAAACTCAATCTTCAGTCTTCAGTGGAAAGGGAAAGTGTGCTTCTCCTTTTCACTTTGTTGATTGTTTCCTTTGTAGTACAGAAGCTTTTTAGTTTGATGTAGTCTTATATGTTTATTTTTGCTTTTGCTGTCTTTGCTTTTGATGTCAAATCCTAAAAATCATCACCAAGACAGATGTCTAGGAGCTTACCTCCTTATGTTTTCTTCTAGGAGTTTTATGATTTCAGGTTTTATGGTAAATCCTTTAATCCATTTAATTTTTACTTTTGTGTATGGTGACAGATAGCAGTCTAGTTTCAATCTTCTGCATGTTGCTGTCCGGTGTTCCCAGAACCATTTATTGAAAAGACTATCCTTTCATCATTGTATCTTCTTGGCTTCTTTGTTGTAAATTAATTGACCATATACTCATATACTTTTTTTTTTTAAGATTTTATTGGGGAATTGGGAGAGGGAACAGTGCTGGGGAATCGGGTAAGGGGAACAGACATGTTACTGTCATTTTTGTTCTTCAGTCTAGTTGTGGAGGACATTGCTTCACTGGCCCATGTTGGTATTATCATTACACTCTTCCAGATGAGGTGTGGCAGTGGGCCCTAGACAAAGGCCTTCCCAGACCATGTGGTCACTAGGATTTTGCATGGGCTTCAGACAAAGGCTTTCCTAGACCACATGGCCATTATGACTTCCGCATTTAACATTTCCGAATTCCTACGTCACCCAGGAACCAGTCAGGAATTGGCACAAGGCCACATGTCCTAATAAGAAATCTCAGCTGCTAACCTGGAAACCTCAGGATATAGCCCCAAGTCCCGCCCCAGTCGGGGCTCAGCCTCTGGATGTGAATCTGCTGAGCCAGTGCCAGCATCAATAAACACTCCTTCTCTAGCCTTGGTTTCTCATCTCTCTGTCCGAGTACCCTGCAACATAATTGGGGGCTTGTCTGGGATATGGAGACGGTGATATTTTCACCTCCCTTGCCCCAAGGCCCGGCTCCCCCGGACGAGGGGGGGTGCGCACTCTACTCGGCGCCAGTGGACCCTTGTCTGTCAGTGAGGACGTCTCCCCTACCGGCCATGGGGGACTGACCCGGGAGCACAAAGGAACCCTGAGGGCTATGGGAACCAACTTCGGAGCGCCATCCAAACAGACAGGTGAGGACCCTGGTCCCTTGAGACAGTCTGTCCATCAGTGGACAGAAGGGGAGACTGACCACCTCCTGGAGTCACCCGGGTATCTCAGTTTATGAGAGAAATCGTGACTCCCAGGAACAGGGCAGTGGATGGAGAATGAATGTGCTTGAGTCTGTGTGAATGAGATGCAGCCTGCCTGCAAAGTGCGTGGGGAGTCCCGATTTGCGAGTCCGTGGTGTACCTCATATGGCTCAGGGTGGTATTGCTAAATTGTCTCGTATGGTTTAGTAATCTGAGTCAGGGACTTGTACCGACACACCAATTGCTAAGAGGTGCCTGAAATATCCCCGCGAGGGGAGTGGCCGGAGAAGGACAAAGCGAATCTCTGAGTGTGTGTCGTGCCGATTTTGGGTGGTTGCCATGGGTGGGCGACAGAGTACTCAGACTCTGTTAGGATGTATGTTAAAAAATTTTAAGAAGGGGTTCTCTGGGATTATGACATTGAGATGACCCCCCCAAAAGCTCCGTACCTTCTGTGAGATTGATTGGTTGTATTCGGTGTCAAATGGCCAGCAGAGGGAAGCTTAGACAGAGACCTCATTAGGAAAGTCTACCTCGTTGTTACCGGCAGCCCCGGTCACCCCGATCAGTTCCCTTACATCAACTCATGGAAGGCTATTGCACGTACCCGACCCTCTTGGTTGAAGTCCTGTTTGGAAAACCAGAGCAGAATTCTTTTGGTATGAACTATAATCTCCTCACGGAAGCTGCCTAAAAACAAAATAGAAGGACAAAAGCCCGTCCTGTCTTCAGACCTGGAGGAAATCTCACCTCCCTATTTGCTTATTTACCCACCCCTTCCTCGAGCATCCGAGCCACTAGACCAGCCCCCAGCACTGCCCTCGCAGGCTCCACTTTCTCCACCCACCATTCCCTTCCCGGAGTTTCAGGCCACGCCTCCGCCTCCAGTCCTGACCCATACCGACCCACAGATAAGCAGCTGCAGACAAAGGGCCCTGAGACTGGCGCTCTCCAGCTCCCCCTACAGGAAACAAAGGGCCCTGAGACTGGTGCTCTCCAGCTCCCCCTACAGGAAATCAGAGGCTCCGTCTACTATAATCAGGAAGGCCAGATTCAGGGAGGCTGACACATGTTTGTATACTAGCCCTTCTCAACCACGAACCTTTTAAATTGGAAAAATCATACCCCATCATGAAAAGCCACAAGCTTTAACTGACCTCCTTCAGTCAATAATTTATTTATTTATTTATTTATTTATTTAAAGATTTTTATTGGTGAATTGGGGGGATGGGAACAGTGCTAGGGAATTGGGGGAAGGGGGACAGACAAGTTGCTGTCATTTTGTTCTTCAGTCTAGTTGTGGAGGATGTTTCTTCACTGGCCCAAGTTGGCACCATCATTGCGCTCTTCCCGGGTGAGGCAGATCAGTCGCCGGCTTCTGGACGGCCGCTCACTGCGGCTGCT
>NW_017732712.1:207043-208882 GCF_001890085.2 Hipposideros armiger | reverse complement strand
ACTATTTGGTCTTGTAGAAGAGGTCCAAAAGGGACCCAAACTCCCCTTCTCAACACCGGGAGTTTGGGCAGAAGACAACCCACCAGGACTGGCATGACATGCAGCCCCAGTAGTTGTAGAGCTTAAACCTGGGGCAGAACTAGTGCGCCTCAAGCAATATTACATTCCTCACAATGCACGAGTTGGCATCCAAAAACATTTGGACAGAATCCTAAAATATGGGATTCTTCGTCCCTGCCAGTCACCTTGGAACACACCTCTGCTTCCAGTCCAAAAGCCGGGAACTGAGGACTACCGTCCAGTACAGGACCTGAGAGCAGTAAACCAAGCAACTGTTATTTACACCCAGTTGTCCCCAATCCATATACTCTTCTGGGCCTCATCCCAGCTGAAGCAACCCATTTCACCTGCCTGGACCTCAAGGACACCTTCTTCTGTATTTGTCTGGCCCTACAGAGCCAGCCACTCTTCGCCTTCCAATGGGAAAACCCTGAAAATGGGGACAAAGGCCAGCTACATGCACAAGGCTACCACAGGGCTTCAAGAACTCCCCAACCATTTTTGGGACTGCCTTGGCTTTGGACTAAAAGCGTTTTCCAGCCATCCAAACCGGTTGTGTACTGCTCCAATATGTAGATGACCTCTTACTAGCTGGGAAGAGCTACGATGACTGCATGCAGGGTACATATCACATCCTTAAACTTTTGTGGGAAGCAGTCTACAAGGTCTCCAAGAAAAAGGCTCAGATATGCCAAGACAGGGTCAAATATCTTGTTTTCCACCTGTCACAAGGACAATGCCAGCTTGGCCCAGAAAGGAAACAGGCGGTATGTACCATCCCTGTCCCCACTACTCGGAAACTGGTTTGTGAATTCTTAGGGGCGGCAGGCTTCTGTAGGATCTGGATCTCCAACTTCTCTACTATAGCTAACCCCCTTTATGAAGCCAAAAGGGGGGGTGTGTGAACGTGAACCTATGGGAGTATTCACAACAGAAAGCTTTTAAGGAGCTTAAACGTGCTCTCATTCATGCCCCTGGCCTCGGAGTCCTGGACATCACCAAGCCTTTCTTCCTCTACGTACATGAACGTATGGGAATGGCAGTAGGGGTCCTTACCCAACTGCTAGGGGATTGGCACCAGCCAGTAGCCTACCTCTCAAAACAACTTGACTCAGTGGCATTAGGATGGCCACCTGGCCTAAGGGCACTTACAGCAACGGTCCTCCTTGTGTCTGAAGCTAACAAGCTGACCCTGGGTCAGGAATAACTGTCCAGTATCCACACTCAGTTCAAACCCTGTTAGATCATAAGGGACACTATTAGCTTACCAACTCCCAGATTGCCAAGTATAAAGGGCTGTTGTGTGAGAACCCATGAGTCCGGCTTGAGGTAGTATGGACCTTAAACCCAGCCACTTTACTGCCTGTAGGGCCTGGGCCTCCAGACCATGACTGCATTGAAATCATGGATGAAGTGTTCTCCAGTAGGCTGGACCTGACTGACCACTCTCTTACAGACCCTGATGTAGAATACTACACTGATGGTAGCAGCTAAGTACAAGGAAATAGATGGTTGGCTGGATACACTGTGGTAACTCTACACACCATCATTGGGGTGAAACCCCTCCCACAGGGGACCTCAGCACAAAAGGCAGAGCTCGTCGCCCTGACTCAAACCCTTCAGCTGGCAGCTGGGGTAAGAGCCAATGTTTATACTGACTCTAAGTATGCCTTCATTACACTCCATATTCATGGGGCTTTATACAAAGAAAAGTGATTAATCAATTTAGGAGGGAAGGAAATTAAATATGGATGAGAGATTCTAGATCTCCTAGAAGCA
>NW_017732712.1:198274-200223 GCF_001890085.2 Hipposideros armiger | reverse complement strand
TCATGGCAGCCCAGCTCCAGGTCGAGCTGTTGTTCACCATCTTAGCCAGTGTCAGTGGCCCTCATGTGGGATCCAAACCTGGGCTCTGCTGCTCAGAGCTGGCATCCCAAGCCAACTCTTAACCCTCGCGCCACTCGGCTGACCCAGACCATATACTTATGATTTTACTCCCGGGCTCTCTATTCTGTTCCATTGATTTATGTGTTTATTTTTATGCCAATACCATACTGTTTTGGTTATGATGGTTTTGTAATATAGTTTGAAATCAGGAAGTGTGATGCATCTGCTTTGTTCTTTTTTTCCTCAAGATTGCTTTGGTTATTTGAGGTTTTATGTTTCATACAAAATTTTAAATTGCTAGTTCTTTTTCTGTGAAAAATGTCATTAAAATTTTGAAAGGGATTGCATTGAATTGTAGTTTGCTTTGGGTAGTATGGACATTTTAATATCGATTCTTCCAATTTATAAGCGTGGCATATCTTTCCACTTATTTGTGTTTTCTTCAGTTTCTTTCACCAATGTCTTATAGTTTTCAATGTACAATTCTTTTACCTCCTTGGTTAAATTTAAGCCTATGTATTTGATTGCTTGGTTGTTTTTTTTTAAGAGTGAGTGTAAATGAAGATCCAAAAGTAATGATATATTTCAAATATTTTGCTTTAACTGAAACATCACCACTCTTTTGCAAAAGGGAAGGAGAAACTCCTTGTGTATTTCTTTCATTAAACACATTTATTTATTTAAAGATTTTTTTTTTNATGTGGGATCCGAACCGGGGCCCTCTGGCATCCCAAGCGAGTTCTTAACCATCGCGCCACTCGGCCGGCCCCTTCAGTCAATAATTTAAATGCATTGGCCCACCTGGGCTGATTGTCGCCAGCTCCTTCTAGCTCTCTTCAACACTGAGGAATGCCAGCGAGTCATCCAGGGAGCTATAAAATGGCTGGAGGAACATGTCCCACCCAGGACCTTAAGCATTCAAGTGTATGCCCAGAACCACTTCCCTGAGGAGGACCCACAGTGGGACCCCAATGATGACCGGGACTTCCAGATGCTGGAACGGTATCAAAAAGTCCTTATAGGAGGCCTAAAGGATGGTAGCAAAAAAAAGCATCAATATGAACAAGATCTCTGATTTCCTCCAGGGGCCAGAGGAGAGAGCCCAAGTCAATTTTATGAAAGACTCTGTGAGACATTTCATCTCTACACTCCCTCTGACCCCAAGACTGTCGAGAATTAGCAGATGGTCAATGCTGCTTTCATCAGGCAGTCCCAGGGTGACATCTGGCAGAAACTTCAGAAATTGGATGGATTTACTGGCATGAATATCAGCCAGTACCTCGAAGTGGCGACCAAAGTCTATGTCAACTGTGACCAGGAGGCTCATCAAGAATCAGATCGGAAGATGAAGAAAAAGGTGGACTTGCTGGCTGCTGCAGTTGTCGAAAGGGCTGGGACCCCAGGACAAAACGCCATCCCAAACCTGGGACTACCCCAGCGAGGACGACGTCAAGGGGGCGTCACACTCTGGGAGGCCAAGGCTGGGACACGTCCAATGTGCTTACTGCCACCAACGTGGCCACTGGAAAAATGAATGTCCTCAGCTGTTGGGGAGGATGCCAACAGGTCCGAGTCCCCGAAGATAGGGTCGAGTCACTCACAGTCGTTAACAGCCGCCCCAACAGATGCCAGGCCCTTCTGGAGACAACTTCATCGGACTCGCTGGCATGGAAGAATATAGGGAAGAGTAGGCCAGACCGGGCTCCATCCAGCTAGGCCCCCAGGAGCCTATGGTCCGAATGTTAATTGGGGGCCAACTCATTGACTTTATGGTTGACACAGGCGCTAAACATTCTGTTGTAATATAGCCCATAGGCTCTTTCTCCCAAAAGCAGGTCACCATCACGGGTGCCACAGGATGACGAATCCATCGGCCCTTTTTACAACCT
>NW_017732712.1:191731-196700 GCF_001890085.2 Hipposideros armiger | reverse complement strand
ATTAGCTTACCTGGGTGACATCATAGAAATGGTGGCATGAGGTAAGCGTGTTGAAATCTCCCCTGGAATTTATAACAAATTGAACAACTATAATTCCACAAAGGACTCCTTGCGTAACAGACAGATAAGACTAAGAGACAGGCAACTGAAATCATCTAAAGGTGGGCAAATCTGGTGAGTGGGGGAGGAGGGAAGGGAGGAGAGCGAAGATACAGGCCTCATGGAACTCAGGACAGACACAAACCAGAACTCTGAGCACCCTGCATTCTGGAGCTACCACAGTCTCAAGAGAGGGAAGAATTCAGACTGCTAGCACACCTCTTATGGCCCACAATCCCGCCTGAGGGATCAACATATAACACATCTGAACCCAACACTCACAGCAGAGACCTTGGAGCAAAGACTGAGGAAAGAAGGGTGAAAACAGCATTTTAAAACCTCACTGCCAAGCAGAGGACAGAAGGCATAGGCACGGAGCCTAGCTGCCCCCTCCCCATCCTCCCAGAGCTTGTCCCTCTCCCCCACCTGCCCTGTGCTAGAAGCAGAACAGTAGCAGTGTCAGATCAAAAGAACAGAATATTTGCCGTTCTGAGAACTGCAGCCACCAGCCACAGACTAGCTAGCGGCCCAAGTAGTTCTGGTAAAGGGAGAGTGCCTTAGGTGCAGGGTTGGCTGTGCTGGTGGTTACTGCCATTGCTCAAAGCCACCTCTCAGAACTCACTCTGCCCCTGCCCCCACCCATCTGGGTGGATCCCTGAAGGGGTAAACAGAGCTGCTGAAAACACAGACCCTGAATCTGGTGCAGGAAAATCTTCGGAACTTCAGAAGTTCTCCACATCTCCCAATAAAGGCAGTGCCCTGAGACCCAGATGACCTGCTCACATAGGAAGAGCCCACCATCCAGGGAATCCCCTCATTGTATGAGAAGCCAGAGCAATCCGGAGAAAATATATAACGTGAGAGAGAATAAAAGGCTTCAGTAGGAAAGAAAATAAAGCATTCTACCAACACCTACTGGAAAGCAAAAAAAGACTTCTTCCTATCAACCTGTTGCAGAATCCACTCCTGTAGATGCCTAGGAAAAGAAATAATAATTCATTAATTGCATGAATAACCAAGGTAACAAGGCAGCTCAGAGAATCAAAAGTCTCTGGAAAATGAACGTAAAGACATGGAAATATGTGACTTAAATGATACAGAATTCAAGATTGCTGTTCTGAAAAAACTCAGTGAGATGAAAGAAAACACAGAGAGGCATTTTACCAAAGAGATTGAAATTTTGAAAAAGAATGAAATAGACTTTCTGGAGATGAAGAACTCAGAAAAAAGAAGAGAAGAATGAAATAGCCAGCTTAGGTAATAGACCTGATCAGATGTAGGAAAGAATCAGTGACATCGAAGATAGAAATCTGGAAATGACATAGATAAAAAAGAGAGAGACTTGAGAGTTAAAAGAAAGGAAAAAACTCTACAAGAACTTTCTGGCCCCATCAGAAAGAGCCATATAAGAATAATGGTCATACCAGAAGGAGAACAAAGGGAGAAGAGAACAGAGAGTATATTCAAACAAATAGTTGATGAGAACTTCCCAAACTTGTGGAAAGAACTGGATTCTCGAATCCAAGAAGCAAGTAGAATACCTAATGACCTCAATTCCATCAGGCCTTTTCCATGGCACATTTTATGGAAGCTGTCAAAAATTAACAATAAAAAACCAATCCTCAAAGCAGCCAGGGAAAAGAAGACAGTAAGCTACAAAGGAAAGCCCATTAGATTACCATCAGATTTTTCAGCAGAAACTCTACAAGCCAGGAGAGAGTGGAATCAAATACTCAAACTATTGAAAGAGAGAAATTATGAGCCAAGAATAATATATCCAGCAAAAATATCCTATAGATATGAAGGAGGAATAAAGACCTTTCCAGACATACAGAAGCTGAGGGAATTTTCTAACACATGACCTGCATTACAAGAAATACTGAAGGAAGCCATTTGACCTGAAACAAAAAAGCAGAAGAATAAAAAACCATGAGTAGTACTATGAGCAGACAGACAGAAGCAGGAAATGGCAAGCTCTATACCAAATAGGACACTATACACTTAAACAAAACATAACATAAAGAAGAATCAAAACACTTAAAAAAAAAAAGAGGAAAAAGACAACTTGTTACTGCAGCACAGAAATCAACTCACAGCATACATAGGGATAAATTGTGACAACAAAAACATAAAAGGAGAGAGAGTAAAGGTCTGAACTGGCACACAGGAATGGAGAAAGGAAGCATGCTAAAGAAAATGTCTAAATATTAAACATTCTTTTACATAAACTTGATGGTAACCAGTAAAAAATAATCCAGAACTGAAATATATAACATAAAAAAAGAAGAAACAGAGGGAAAAAATCATTGAATACCACAACACTGAAATAATAGACAGCAACAAAAGGTTAGGAAACAATGGAGACACAGACCTACCAGAAAACCAAAGATAGAATGATAGGAAATTATCGTATATCAATAATCATCCTAAATATAAATGGACTGAACTCAACAATCAAAAGGCACAGAGTAGCAGATTGGATAAAAAAACTAAACACAACCATATGCTGCCCCCAAGAGACACATCTCAGCTACAAGGACAAATATAGGCTCAAATAAAAGGGTGGAAATTGACACTCTAAGCAAATGGTATCCAGAGAAAAGCAGGTGTAGCCATACTGAAATCAGATGAAACAGACTTCAGGATAAAGAAGGTAACAAGAGATAAAGATGGACATTTCATAATGATAAAGGGGACTATACAATAAGAAGACATAGCCATCAATATTTATGCCCCCACTCAGGGAGCACCAAAATATACAAAGCAACTATTAACAGAACTAAAGGGAGAAATTGACCAAAACACAATTATAGAAGGGGACCTAAATATAACAGTGACAGCTATGGATAGATAATCTAAACAGAAAATAAATAAAGAAATATCAGCCCTAAATGACACATTAGATGAAATGCACATAATTGACATTTGTAGAGCACATTCCTAGAACATCAGACTATATAATCTTTTCTACTGTACATGGAACATTCTCAAGGATAGACCATATATTGGGACATAAAACTAGCCTCAGCAAATTTAAGAAGATTGAAATCATACCAAGCATATTCTCTGATCACAAGGCTTTGAAATTGGGTATCAGCTGCAAAAAGAAAGCAGGAAAACCCAAAATTTGTGGAGATTAAACAACATACTTTTAATGAATGACTGGGTAAATGAAAAAATAAGAGGAGAGATCAAAAGATNACTGAGCCACTTGGCCAACCCTCGTTAAACACATTTAGAATGTGTTTTGTACAGACTTCAGTTTCCATTTATTTAAAAGGTGTGAGAACTTCAAGATGTTTTGAAACTGACTGGAGAATCCTTTTAGATTTTTACATTATCTTCCTTATTTGTTCATGGTGATATAGCATTTTAATAATAATTTCTACCTTCTTATGCAATCTTTGAAGTTTTTAGAATCAAGGTCAAGCTACTGATGGGGCTGAGAACATGCTACTTCCAAATATGGCACCTCATATTGAATATTATATATTGAAGGAGCTTGAGCAGCAAGGTCACCCTTCTCCCCTGAAATAGGCAATAAAACTGTCAGGTGAGAGGCACCTTCCCTAGATCTGGAGGGAAAGAGAATCTTTACCTCACATACCCTACTGATCGAATGGCAATTTCTTTGCTCTTTCTTTGTCATTCTGATTTTTTACCCATTGGTCCATTTTATCTAAAAATATTTTGTTTTTAAGGGCAGTTATGTTTTTATTCTTCCAAATACATGTCTATTCTGTCATTTCCATGGTTCATTAGAAGGTGGAGAGGTAGTGCCTAGCAGGCAACCTTCTTCCCCTAGCCCATGCCCTCCCTGTTCTCTTTAACTTTTTTTCATCCTTCACATCCCCACATTTTAATCTGTTAAAAAATTGGAGTTATTTTGAAGGATTATTTTGATACACCTTTGGTTGATGAATTCATAAGTGATAATTGTTGGGTGGAGTAGTGACTGTGAAAGTGTTGTCAGAGAGTGGGCCCTTCTCAGTGCAGAGTCAAGGTCCTTGGAAACTTGTGCAAAGAATTGAACAAGATACCGAGGCAAAGTCATAAAAAAGCAGTTTATTAGAAGAGATATTACATTTCAAAGAAGTAGATGTAGGCCCAAGCAGTAGAGACTGGCTCAAAAGCCCATTATTAGAAGAGAAATTACATTCCAGAGTTTGGAGCGGTCACGAGCAAAGGCGAGGCTCAAAAAGGGAAGAAGGGGTTCAAAAGGAGGAAGGCATCCAAAAAGAGGGAAGGCATCCAAAACGGCAGACTTCCCAGGACTTGGAGTTTTTATCCCTTTTTCTCTAGTATGGGCTGTTCCCCTCTGGGCGTGGAAACACTTGATTGCACCTGTGATTGACAAGAGGTATTGCACAGGTGCGAATGACTGGTCTAATCTAGTTGGGTGTTTTGTGCCCATTTGTTTTCCCTCAGGGGTAGGTAATTACAATATAAAGGGGAGTTTTGGGTGTAGATGGGAGGTCCCCTGGGCGGTAGCACTGTGCAGGAATGCAGAGACCCAATGCCTGCCTATAACTGCCTGCCTTGTTTTCTCCTTGAGAGATGTGATCCCCATAAAATCTCTATGGGAAGCTGAGGGACAGGCAGTCTTTTCTTCTGTATCAGCTTCCTGTTGGGCAGGTGGTTAGAGCTGTCCCTGCCTATTGGGGGTTCACGGAACTCTCACCCTAGCTGATCTCAGATGAGAGAAAGGGGTCTCAAGACCATGTTGGTTTCTTTGGCTGCGACTGGTAATCTTGCTGGGGTGTCATCTGTATCCCCAAGGTCCCTGAATGGGGAAAAGATAGATTTTAATTAATAAATCTGTTAGGTCTCACGAAGCCTGTGGCCATTCAGCCCGTCACTCAGGTGGCAT
>NW_017732712.1:187234-191018 GCF_001890085.2 Hipposideros armiger | reverse complement strand
GAGGCTATTTCACACATTCTATCCCATTACAGAGTGTTCATCAAACAATGCCCAGTCCAAAATCGTTTCAAAAGAAGTTGCAAGATAAAGATTTGGCTAAAGTCAGTGAGTTTGTTAACACCTTTTCTGGAAACAAAAACAAAAACAAAAACAACTCAGGAAATTTAAGCCAGACTAAAGAAATAAGATGGAAAGAGTTTTACATGACCATTTAGTGGACAAAATTAAAAGGTTGGTAATTACATTCAAGATATTGATGCAGGATGAGTTGTTTGTGTGTCTGGGATTCATGGTCTCACAGCACCAAAGAATGGAGACATGGACAAGAGAGGCAAAGTTTGCAGAAAAGGACAATTTATTAGAGTAAAGAGATACAACTCTCTAAAAGAGAGGGAGTATCCGAAACTGGAGTGCCCACTGACCAAAGAGGGTAGGCTTCGGTTTATATGCTTTCCTAGACTGTCTGGAGAGAAAACTGGCGCCTGCTTAAACAGGTTAGATTTACTTTATTGGCCATTTCAGCCTGGAGGAGGCTTTTTAGGATAGTTTTAGTTGCCTCAGGGTGTAATTGGATAGCCTGTGAAAATTATCTTTAAGGCTGTGACCATTTGGTCAGGGCTGAGAGCAGAGACCTTGGAGATATGCTTATCTTTGCATATCCTACCTGGGAATTTCTGACTACCTAATTGTTACACTAACTAACCTGTCTTAATATAACATTAAACTTTTGGAATCTGAGATCTTAGATAATTCTCTTGATTTTTCATGGAAGGCAATCTTACTTTTGTAAACAAAGACATAACCATACCTTAAAGATGTTGATTTTTCTGAGCTATCTTTCTCCTTAAGCATTGGCCCATTGTGTGTTTCTTCCCTAAAGCACATTCAGTATGCAGACTCCACAGTTTGGAACTCCCATTGCTTTAAGGTGATGTGAGGTTTAAACACTCTCAAATTTGAATGCAGCATCCTTTTAGATGCTTTCATGTTTCTCCCAAGTTTTCCAGTTATGTGTCCTGCACCTAACTTGAAAGCATGTATTTTTCCATTAACATGTTTATATAGTCATTTAAACATTTTACTTAGCATAAAGTTACTCTTTGGGGAGGCATTATATTTATCATTGATATCATGATAGAAGTTGTATAATTTTCAACAAGTACAACTAAGTACAGATTTTGCAACAAACATGATAAACTCTTGGTAAACATGTAACTAAATTCATGGGAACTGGACTGGGGTGTGAATGCATGAACATTCTGGTGCTATGGGCATCTTTCAGCATATTTACAAAGAGAATGAAGAGTGTAGCATTATCCAGTGAGTTAGTTAAATGTGTGTTACTCTACAGATTCTACTAGTATATAAATTACAAATCTGGGTTAAGCTTTGAATTTTTCCAAATGCCTTTGAAACCTTCTGAAATAATTTCATCTTTTCCTTCAAGCCATTAATTCATCTGTTAAAAATAAAAAATTCAGGTAAGCAAATTTTAAAGACCTTACTTGCTTTATAATAATTCATGAATCAGCATCCCATCTAACAGATAGAAAGGAGCTCCATAGAACTGTACAGAATGAGACTTTTATAAGCGAAAGGGGGTGGGACAAAGACGTTATCAGCAAAAAGTGGATAGTTTCAGGCAAGGTCACCTTCCTTTGGGGGATGGCAGGGTGTCTGTCAGTTGGAGTACATCACTAATGCTGACCACGTAATTCCAGTAGGAATACATTCCTAGAGGAAAGCTGAAACTGCAATTGGGTTAGGTATTAAGTCTCAGTTTGGTGATGCAGGCTCAGCACAAGTGACTCCATTTTGGGCCTGTTTTCTCTTTTTTAACACATCTTAATTATATATATATATATATATATATATATATATATATATATATATTTTTTGATGATAGATTATTTTTATGTTCTGGAAAATCATTTGTTTAGATCAATATGATGTTCAATTTAGCATGGCAACATTTTATTAATAATTTTTGCAACAATACATGTGAATGAGATTGGTCTTTGTTTTCCTGTTCATTCAATTTTGGAGTCAAGTTTACAGTAGCTTTTTTAAAGGAATTGGTAAACTTAGATTTTTTTGTATGCTGCAGAACTGTTTAAATGGTATTGGAAGTGTACATAATGTTATTCCAAAGTTTGTCCTAATTTTAGGTCACCATAACTGCTTTTCTTTCACCAGCAGCTCAAGGATTTCTGAAAATTGTTACTATACTCTGAATATGTTTTGAGGTTTGTCCAAGGTGTTGAAGACTGCTCAAATAAGTTCAAATATATGGTGATGGAAGGAGAACTGACTCTGGGTGGTGAACACACAATGTGATATATAGATGATGTATTATAAAACTGTACACTTGAAACTTATGTAATTTTACTAACCATTGTCACCCCAAAACATTTAATTAAAATAAAAAACTGACTCAATGAGTTGGAGATAATTAGGAGCAGCTCAAGTTCCCTGAAAACAAGTCATTTTAAACTTACTTTCTCCTTGGATTGTAGTTACAGAATTGTCCAACAAGGAATTATATCGAGTTTGGAGTACCTCAGCTTTGAGAATTTTCTTCTCTAGGAAGAAAAGAAAGTCAAGACTAAGGTCAGAATGCTGAGATTCAAATTGACCTTATGTCCTTATCTTGCTAAACTGTGCCTAGCACAAGGAAGATGTGTGTTTAAGTGGTACTACAATTGTTTTTTCTAACATAACCAAACAATTAATGGCATCTTGGCTACAATTAACTCTGAACAGTGGGCTAAGTTAGAAAGCAAAGCTGTTGTGACCAAGACTAGAACTTGCTGAGGGGAGCCTCATTAGAGTTTAATACCTTAACCACTTGGCTATCACAGCACCCAAAGTTTGAATTCCTTATATATCTGTGTCAATCATAATGTTTTGCTTCAACATCACAATGTTTGGGGTTTTGCAAGTTTAAGAGGCTACTAGATATGAAAAAATAGAAAACATGAGAGAAATACAGTGTTCTGGGTTGAAGAACAGAGGATTCTCAGATAAAGAAAGGAGAAGGCATCACTTCCCCATGTTTTTCTCTGCCAAGCTCTAAAATATTGAGAATCTGGTATTCAGCACTAGATTTGTGCTGAAAGGGCAGGAACCCTCTCCTGGAAGCTTCTTCAAATGTCTTCTTGCCTTGTCTCAAGACATGCTTCTCTGTCCTCTCTGCCTCTGATTTGTGGGAAACCTGATTAGGAAGCTGTTTTCTACCTTCTGTCTTAAATCTGGTTTATGGATGGAAGGGCACAACCTCTAGAAAAGACAGTGAAAGAAGAAAGATGATGTGTGTGATCTATGAACACTTAGGTATAAAACTTGGGTAAGATTTATGCATTGTAAAGACAATGAATATTCTACATTTCTCTGCAAACATTTTAAGTTCTCAGTCTCAAAAAATGTGGATTAATCACCATATACTCAAACATACCATTTAAAACATGAAACAAAATAATTTTGTTTTTACTTAACTCTAGAGAAAAATATTTTAGAGCGATACCTGGGAGGAAAGAAAGAGATTGAATGGTGAAAGAAAGGCTATTTCCTGTGTAACTAAGTGGGTATTGGACCCAAGATAAATTTAATTTAGTTGTTTTCTGGTAATTCACCCAATTCCAAGGACAATTGTAGCATACATTGATGAACAGTTGTGATTTTTTTTTCTTAATTTAGTGGCAGAGGCAGATCTATGTTTTATGGGGACTAAAGCTTATACAACTTTGGGAGTCATTTTTTAAGAAAAAAATACAAAAGTATGACT
>NW_017732712.1:179322-180293 GCF_001890085.2 Hipposideros armiger | reverse complement strand
AGGGTCGCCGGTTTGATTCCCACATTGGCCAGTGAGCCGCACCTGAGCTGAGCTGCCTCTCAGCTGCCAACAGGTGGCAGGATGGCTCAGCTGGTGACAGCACATGTTCCTAACAACAAGGTTTCTGGTTCGACTCCCTCATGGGATGATGGGCTATGCCCACCTGCAACTAAGATTGAACAGGGCACCTTGAGCTGAGCAGCCAGCCATGTGCTGTCTGCCTACGGGCGGCTGGATGGCAACTGTACTTGGAGCTGAGCTAGCTGCGCCCTCCATAACTAAGATCAAATGACAACAACTTGACTGTTCCCCTTCCCCAATTCCTCAACACTGTTCCCCTTCCCCAACTCCCCAATAAAATCTTAAAAAAATTAAAAATAGAATTCTATGTGACCTAGCAATCCCTCTCTTGGGTATCTACCCAAAAAATCTGAAAACATTTATCCATAAAGACATACTTGCTCTGATGTTCATTGCAGCTTTATTTACGGTGGCCAAGACATGGAACCAACCAAAGTGTCCTCCAATAGATGACTGGATAAAGAAGTTGTGGTATATATACACAATGGAATACTATTCTGCCATAAGAAAAGATGAAATACTGCCATTTACAACAACATGGATGAATCTTGAGATTATAATGTTAAGTGAAATAAGTCAGACAGAAAAAGTCGAGAACCATATGATTTCACTGATATGTGGTATATAAAACTGAAAACAACAAAAGAACAAGAAACAAATGAGGAAACAAAACACATAGACACAGACAATAGTTTAGTGGTTACCAGAGGGTGCGGGGAGGGGGTGGTAGATGATGGTAAAGGGGATCAAATATATGGTGATGTAAGGAGAACTGACTCTGGGTGGTGAACACACAATGTGATATATAGATGATGTATTACAGAATTGTACACCTTAAACCTATGTAACTTGGCTAACAATTGTCTCCCCAATAAACTTTAATTAAAAAA
>NW_017732712.1:148095-178987 GCF_001890085.2 Hipposideros armiger | reverse complement strand
CTTTTTTTATCCGAAGATAAGAGAAATATTGAAAGCAAGACATTTTGATGACATTCAGGACATCAAGCGTAGTTTGCTGACAGCTCTGATGGCCATTCCAGAAAAAGAGTTCCAAAATTTCTCTGAAGGGTGGACTAGGCGCTGGCATCAGTGCATAGCTTCCCAAGGGGAGTACTTCGAAGGTGATCGTAGTGATATTCAGCAATGAGGTATGTAGCACTTTTTCTAGAAAGAGTTTGTGGACTTAATTGTCAGACCTCGTATGAGGGAAAATAAAATGCTGGGAAAGCTGGAGTGGAAAAATAGCAATATGAACACATTACAGTAAAATAATTATTTTTGTAAACTTTATGCAAACATATGACCATGTGAACATATTTTAGGCCTTTGAAAAGGGTGGGGTAAGTGAGAGACTAGATGCTTATGCTTTATTAGTTTCTTCCATCTCTGCCATTTCAACCTCATTATGCTTTCCCAGTTCCCACATGCTCTTCTATGCCCCATTGCTCCCTACTTCATTTTAACTCATAATATCCTCTCAGTGTCTTATGTCATTTATTGTGCTAGCTACAAGTTCAGCCTTGCTTGTCTCTGGGGTTGACTTCTTTGAAGGCAACATATTCTAGTGATTAAGAACATTGGTTATGAAGGCAAATCATTGTAATTGGCATTAAGGCTTTAATGTGGGAGTCTTGGGAATGTCACTTCAACTCTCTAAGGCTCAGTTTCTTATTTTATAAAATAAGAATAATAATAGTACTTATTCATTGGTTGTTATGAAAATTGTATGAGGATATACATAAATGTACAATCTTTAGTACAGAACTTAATTCAATGATTAACATATTTTTTGTTCAATAAACTATAGTTATTATTAATATTATTGCTATTATTGTCACATGTAGTTGCTTTGTGATTACTTCTATTTCTTTAGCAAATTCCTTCTAAAATAAAGGCAGTCATGGTGTATGTTGCAAAATATGGGTATGTGTCTTGGGCTACTTGCATACTGAACAAGTGCTTCATACAAATTATTGAAACTGAAAATACAGTTAAGCCTCTCGAAGATATTTACTCATTGTCATCATCAACAGTGGGGCTCTTTACTGTGGAAAAAAATATGTGGTTCACCTTTTAATGGATTAGAATTAGGGCTTGTAGCACCTTTTTGGGCTATAAAAGAAGAGATGTGGCTGGCAACATGATTCATGGCCCTAATCTTCCCTCCAAAGGGGCCAGAGCAGAGCTAAAAAGTTTAGATTCTGCATAGTAATAGTATTAGGGTTTGAGATTCCTGTGAATTAAAATCCAATTGACAGTTTATTCATAAGCTCTAATTCAAAAATAAAAAAGAAAGATGGAAAGTTCATGGAGATTTCTTTTCACCTTTTTTATCTCACCTTGCTAACCTCCTAATGTGTCTGTCATTATTTCTGACTTCCTTTACCTGTTTAGCATCCAGAACTGTCCTCTACACTCTTTTGCTCAGAGAAAGGCAATTCCCAAGTTGGCTTATTTTCCTTCCTTTACTTCTGCCCCCTTTTCTGTATTGACTTTGGCTTCATCCCCATCCTCTTTCTCACTTATACTTTGTGTCCTGTGTATTCTGCAAAATATACCCAGAAATGTGTGCTTAGTTTCCTCTCTTGATTCCTGGTCTCTTATTCCCCTTTTCTCTTTTTCACTGGCTCTAGACAAAAATAGGTCAGCATTTAGAGGGGAAAATAATGGAATTCGCATTGATTCCCAAAGAATCCACCTTTGAGATCTAAAAAATTCGGCCCTTTCCACACTTCCACTACATCATGGGTAGAGGAAGTAAAAAAACAAAACAAAAAACAAAACAAAAACCCCCAAGCAAACAAACAAAAACTTATAGAGTGAGGTAAGTGCAAATGGAAGTTTCCTGGAACCTGGAGGCTAATAGCTCCACATGCTCTTGCTGTATTCAAAATGGTGCCTAATTCTTGCTTCTTTAGTGTGTTAAAAATGATTAAAGAAGACAATTTAGGTGATATGAACAAACTTTATTTAACACTTCATGAAGTGAACAATCTCCTTTCAGAGAACTGCAAAATGGAAGAGACAGCAGAAAGCTTTCATAAAGAATAAAGAATAAGGAAGAAAAAACAAATAGAAAACAAATGATTGGCTGGGGCCACATAGTCAGCCTTGTTTGGGGTGGGAAGGCCCACATTTTGCTTGGTATTTTGGGATTGGCTGACTGGATATATTATGTTTATGGTCAAGCAAAACATTTACAGGACATAAAATTATCTAAGTTTCAGTTTGTTGCTGTGCCACCTTGAGTAGAAGTGGCTCCATTCTGGGCCTAGAAAGTTATTTCAATAGGTGATTATGCAAGAATAAGGAAATGACAGAGAAGTTACTTGGAAGAATTCCACATAGTTTGAATACCCTCAGTATCTTCAACACTTGCTGAATACATTTACAGATGCAGAAGAGGAGTCAAAATAAATCAAGTCAAAAATAAAAATACTTAATTATCTGGATAGGTATCTAAGAATTGCCTTCTTTCTTCCCTTTAACATGGAGCTGTAGCAGTAGAAGAGCAGGTAGTATGAAATCATTACCTCTTATTTTCTTCTTTCAAGGCCTTTGCAAGGAGCTTTCCATGAGGAAGTTCCACATGTTGATGACTCTCTAAAGCTGAGGAAACCTCTTAGAGTAAAACAGAAAGACAAAGAAGGGGAAAGAAAATTAGAGGGTGATTCCAGGTAGTTCAACAACCAATAGGAATTCTAATTGAGAAAAAAGATGAAAAGAAGGAGAAGAAAGAACAAATAGAAGGAAATTATCAAGAACATATATATATTTTTAATTTCCTGGAACTGAAGGCCAGGAATTTACAGATTAAAAGGTGAATAAGTTAAGATCATGCTAACTGATATAAATCAAACAATTCCCTAAATATATAATGGCTTAAACAAAAACAACAACAACAAAATTATGTCTTATTCACATAGAGCAAAGCCTATGATAGTCTTCCAATAATGGGATGAAGGCAAGGGGGTTTTATGAAAAAGAGAAGGGAAATGATTACATGACTAGAAGAAAGGACTCTCTATTGGTGCTAATAAGCGAAGTGATTCTTTAGCTATTGTAAAAAATAATATAAACAAAGCCACTTCAAAATGGAGTCTGAGCTGCCATTCCAGAGGAATTACCTTGTTTGTCTTACTCCTCAACCTTTGGAATGTTAAAACTGAGCACAATAACCTTTGAACTGGGCCTAAAGCAACATTGTTATCCAGACAAGTATTTGTTATGACTACCGGACTGAAAATGAAAGCTGTGCTTTAGAAGTAGTATCATTATACAAGATTATCTGCATCTATGGAAATTCTTTCCTTCTATTCATGTAGTTACTTCCCTTCCCCTCCTCATAAATGCCACTTGCCTTCACTACCTAATTAGAACACTATTTGGGTTTTTGCCTGAATCAGTGCTTCCCAAATAGCTGTTTTTGGGGATCTCAAATAAAAAACGTTGCCTCTCACTTTGGCCTTTTATTTTTAGGTTAACAGTATACATGGCTGTTTACTGATTCTAAAGAATGTCCGTAATTATCAGTTTTGAGATCAGGCTGTCTACTTTCGTGTTAGCTTTACAAATAGTTGTTTAGAAAATAATGTTGGTTTGGCCCAGTCCAAAACTTATTTTGCCCAGTTCAAATATTCCAAAGGTTGAAAAAGCAAGCCATGCAAGGCAGTTCTTCTGGGATGGTGTCTCCCAATCCATTTTAAAATGGCCCTATTTATGTCATTTTTCACAGTAGGTAGGTATCACAACAAAAAGTTATGCAGACACTAATGTGTGGGAGTTGGGAAATAGTTGTGGAATGAGCTCTTAAATTTAGTGTCCTCCCAAGAATTTAAACATTTAACTCAGGAGACAGAACATGCATATGCTCAATATATTGAGAAAGCTGCAAAACATATGCAGTGTATAACCCTACTAATCAGATCTTCAGGGAAGATGAAAGCCAAACACGTGACTCAGGGTGATATACTGGGAATGTGATTTGGAGGTTAAGTGAATTAATATCATGTTCTGAAGATTGCAGAGGCATTTTCATGTATGAGCGCCTTTGAGCTTTACAAAAAGCATTATGCGTAATCATGGCTGATAGGAAATGAAAGGTTCACTGATGTTTATCAATTGTTAGAAAGTATGTCAGCTGATGGGTGTTGGTACCAATTCAGTGCCATTAGGTTCCCCAACTTGGGGTGCAGTGAAAAAGGAAACTATTTGGTGCAAACAGCTTGACTGCCATACAGCATAGTTGTGAGAACAGTTCAGTGGTATTATAGCTCAATTAGGAGACACCGTGGCTATGGAACAACATGGCTGTGAGGCATCCCTGAGGCAAGATGGCCTTGGGGTGAGGCAGCCCTAGGCAAGGCCCCTCGCCCACCTGACAGTTCTGCTCAGTACCACACCAGTCTGTACCAGTCTGCTCCACTCGGCCCTGCTCTGTTCTGCCTGCTCTTCTCTGCTCTGGCCAGACGTCTTCAGTGTTTCAGCTCCAGCCAGGGAAAACAGAGCCTTCACTCTTTGGTGGAAAGGAAAAGTGGTTCTCTGAGCCACAGAGCAGCTGACTTATATAGACAGAAGCCCCTGCTCCTGGCCCCTGGTTGGTCTGTCCTCATGCCACTGAGGGAGATGTAGCTCTGCAAATCCCATTGGACAGAGAAAGCCACAGTCCTATTGGTTGAAATACAATTGCAGGGACCCTTTTATAAGGGCTGGCTCAGATGGCAGGAACACAGTGCAAGCAAGCACTTCAGTGCAGGTTTCTCGCTGGTTTGTGTGAGAGGCCCCTGTTTAGAAACAGCTGCTAGGCTCTGCTTTTAAATTTGAGCCCAATTAGCTACCAGGAGCCTTTCTTGGTAGGTATCTTTTTTCTCAGGGTCCTGAATTATCTGGTGGCAATCGAGTTATTTTCTCCTAATATCATACATACACATGTGCAAGTATACATATACACACACACACACCCTATTTAGTGAATTATTTTTAAGTCACACCTTGTTTGAAGGCAAGGATGCAAAATGCGAGTTAGGGCCTGGACAAATCTTGTGTGACTATTATTAGTTACTACATTGTCAAGTTATGTCAGTCTACTGTCATTTCTCCTAGGGAGAATTCATTGAGAAAAGTTACCTTTCTTCTTTCTTCTCAGCTCTGTTTACCTCTAGGGGCAAGTAGTCTGAGTTTTGAGTGGTGTGGCCTTAATAAAGTTCCCCTCACTTTCCAGCCTGAATAAACAGTCCCTAGGGGCTTCCCATAGTGAAGGGAATACTGTGCTACGTTTTTTCTCATGTACAAAGGCCCCAAGTCTCAACATCTCTGATGAATTGCTCTTTTTTCTCTCTCTGTTGTTCATTAAATGTGCAGTCCCTAAGTATGGGTAGCCAAGCTGTTCCAACAGTAAAAAATATTGTATAAAAATCTTCCCAGTGCACTGAAATTTCATAATATGTATTGGTATGGATCTTTTCATTCATTTTGCTAGACATTTGTTAGATCTTCTTGTGGTAAATGCTAGCTAGCTATTCACCAAACTGGTCTCTCTTCTTCCTGGCACACAAGTAGACCACATTTCCCAGACTCCTTTGGAGTAGATGTGGCCATATGACTGAGTTCTCAGCTATGGAATGTGAGCAGATGTGATTTGTACCTCTTCTGGGCCTGAATCATAACATTTCTTAACCAATCCTCCCAGTTCTTTCTCTACCTACTGTCTTAATGAGCTTCCCAAGACTGCATTCTTTGATCTCAAACAAACGCTTCTTGCCTCTCACTTGGGCTTTTTATTTTTAAGATTAACATGACCTAGTGCTCTTTCTAGGTGAGACATCACTTCTCTATCCCCTGTTATTAGTCTACAAGTCTGAGAATCCTTCTTCTGGGGTGACTTCTGGGAAGTCTTAGAAGTTCTTCCAGACAAAGGCAGGTCCTTTTAAGTTCAAAGAGGACTCCAAGCGATTCCTGTGTATATGGAATAGTTCCATAAGGGCAGAGGGGAGACTGGAAAATAACACTGAATAAGAATCTGTTGGGATGAAATGGTACTTCTTTGGGTCTTCTAAGGAAGTTTCCAGGGCCATAATGGTACTAGGGTGCAAAATGAGCCCAGGGGTAAGTTCATCCCTTTGTTTTTCATGAATTTCATTAATGAATTCTTCTCCGCAAGTCCCAAATGTCACTTCTCAGCCCTTTTTTCCTGGACACTCTCTTCCGCTGTGAGGGTCCTCTCCCCGAGGCTGGGCAAGGCAGACTACCAGAGTGGGGGCTGAGACCACGTGAGCCCATGCTTTTCCATGCTTTTAGTCTTTCCTCCCACCTGGACCTAAATGCCCAGAGCAGCGTTTAGGGTTTTCTTCTTTTTAGCCTCCTTTATTATTATTTTTTTAAGCAGAGAATTTTATCTCAGACCTCTCCCTGGGTTTGGCCGAGCAAGATTGCCGCCTTCCCTGCCAGAAGGTGGCGGTAGGGAGAGCGTCTGAGGAGGTGACTCCGTGAGAGACCTCTGGACCAGACGGGGACTTTTGGTATATTTAGTTTTCTTCTCCCATCTTAGCCGCAACACACTGCCCAGTATAAGAAAATTTAAGGATTGAACTTATTAAAACAAAACCGTTGCTGGTGCTGAAACATGAGATAAAAGTCATAGATATACTTCTGGAGCCTTTAGGGCGTCAGGGGGTGTAGCTCAGTGGTAGAGCGCGTGCTTAGCATGCACGAGGCCCCGGGTTCAATCCCCGGCACCTCCACTTTCACCCAAGGCTCTACTTTTGCACCAAATCCTCCCGGATACATCATTTGCAGGGAACATGTCTGCTGCTACCTCTTTTCTGGTTATTTCATTGTCTTCCAGTAGTTTTAACTCACGCGAAAAACCAGGAAAACAAACCGCCTGCATTCCAGCTTAATTTGCTTTTTAAATAGACGCATCTCTGCTTCAGAGCCTTGACACTACCCTGGGTAGCTGCATCAACAGGCGAAAGATAAAAAGTTGGGGAAGTATCAACTCTCTCCGGATTCCAGAACCCGAAAAGCAAGCGAGACACCAAATTAACAACCTTACAACAGATATGTTTCCCAGAACCATGGACGAGCAAGACACAAAGAAAGGAAAAACAAAAACAAATATGAAATCCGCAGGAAATTATCTTTAGATCTCTTCGTTTTCTGAGCTGTTCCAGGGTCAAGGAACAGAACAAGGAAAGGAAAACTTTTTAATATATTTCCCTACCAACCTCTCTACTCCTTACAGCCTCCCCCTATTTTCTTTCCCCACCCCCTTTTCCTGTCTCCTCCCTCCTTTTTTAATAGTTTATATACATTTGTTTGCCTCGTTATTTCTAACTTTAATTATTAATAGTTACTTTTGAAGTATTATGCAAGCTTCAGCTATAGAAAGATAGCTCTTACTGTGTTTGGTAAATTCTAGCCTCCTCTGACTGACTTGAAGCAGCACTGCTTGTCTAATTTTATTTATTCATTAATTATATATACATATATATTTATTTATTTGTTAAAAAAGGTCATTATTTAAAAAAACTCTGTCAATTACAGTTGACATACAATATTACATTAGTTTCAGGTGTACAACATAGTGATTACACATTTATATTAATATAACAACAAAATGATCACCCTGATAAATCTAGCACCCATCTGACACCATACATAGTTATTACAATATTATTAACTATATTTCCGATGCTATATTTTACATCCTCATGACTACTTTTGACTACTAATTTATACCTTTTAATCCCTTCCCTGCCTTCATCCATCCCTTCAATCCCTCTTCCATCTGGCAACCATCAAAATGTTCTCTGTATCTATGTTTCTGTTTAGCTTGTTCATTTATTTTGTTTTTTAGATGCCACATATAAGTGGGATCATATGGTACTTGTCTTTCTCTGTCTGACTAATTTCACTCAGCATAATATCGTCTAGGTCCATCCATGTTGTTGCAGATGGCAAGATTTCATTATTTTTTATGACTGAGTAATAATATTCCATTGCATATGTGTACCACTTCTTTATCCATTCATCTATTGATGGACACCTAGGCTGCCTCCACATCTTGGCCATTGTAAACAATGCTGCAATGAGCATATGGATGCACATGTCCCTTCAAAGTAGTGTTTTGGGTTTCTTTGGATAAATATCCAGAGATGAGATTACTGGGTCCTTCTTTGTCTCTTATTATATAGCCTTCCTTTCAAAGCCTATTTTGTCTGGTGTAACTATTGCTATCCCATATTTGTTTTGTATTGTTTCCTTTTCCATGAAATACCTTTTTCCAGCCCTTTATTTTCAGTCTGTGTGTGCCTTTCCATTTGAAGTGAGTCTCTTATAGGCAGCATATGTAAGAGTCTTGTTTACTTATCCATTTAGCTACCCTATGTCTTTTTAAAAAGATTTTAATGAAAAAACATAGCTAACATGCAACATTATATCCGTTTCAGCTGTACACCATGGTTATTCAACATTTATATACCTAAAGTGATCACCATGATAAGTCTAACAACCTTCTGACACCATACCCTGCTATCACAATATTATTGACTATATTTCCCATGCTGTACATTACACCCCTCATGACTTATATGGAAATTTGGACCTCTGATTGCCCTTCACCTCCCTCCCTTTTTAATTTTTTAAAAACATTTAAATATAATTTTATTATAGCTGACATTCAATATTATTGTATATAAATTTCAGATATACAGGATAGTGGCTAGACATTTGTATAATTTAAGAAGTTATTTCCCCTGACTAGTCTAGTACCCATCTAGCACTATACATAGTTATTATCATATTATTGGCTATTTTCTCTATGCTTTACTTTACATTCCATGACTATTTTGTAACTACTAATTTGTACTTCTTTATCCCTTCACCTTATTCGCCTTGTCCCTCAACCCTCCTCCCATCTATCACCCCAATAAATCTAGTACCCATCTGACACCATACATAATTATTACAATACAATGGACTATATTGCCTATGCTATACTCTACATCCCCATGACTACTGTGTAACAAGAACTGTTTGTAATTCTTAATTCCTTCCCCCTGTTTCACCCAACCCTCAATCCCCCTCCCATCTGGCAACCATCAAAATGTTTCCTGTATCTTTGAGTTTGTTTCTGTTTTGATTGTTTATTTTTTTAGATTCCAGATATAAGTGAAATCATATTGCATCTGTCTTTCTCTGTCTGACATACTCAACTCAGCACCATACCTTCCAAGTCCATCCATGCTGCCCCAGATGGCAAGAACCCCGTCCTTTCCATGGCCAAGCATATTTCATTGTATATATGTACCACCTCCTATTTATCCATTCATCCATTGACAGACACCCAAGCTGCCTCCACATCTTGGCCATTGTAAACAATGTTGCAATGAACATATGGATGCACACATCCCCTCGAAGTAGTGTTTTGGGTTTCTTGTGGGATTACTGGGTCCTTCTTTGTCTCTTGTTATAGCATTTCAATCTGAAGTGAATCTCTTTTAGGCAGCATACGTCAAGGTTTTGTTTTCTTATCCATTCAGTTACCCTATTTTTTTTTTTTAAAGATTTTTATTGAGGAATTGGGGGAAGGAGAACAGACAAGTTGCTGTCCTTTTGTTCTTCAGTCTAGTTGTGGAGGACGTTGCTTCACTGGCCCAAGTTGGCACCATCATTGCGCTCTTCCCGGGCGAGGCAGATCAGTCGCCGGCTTCTGGAAGTCCGCTCACCGCAGCTGCTGGCCGCTCACGCTGGCTGCTGGCCGCTCACGCTGGCTGCTGGCCGCTCACGCTGGCTGCTGGCTACACACAGTAGCCCATGGTAACCCACTGCAGCAGGGGCTGCAGCCTACACCGTCGCTGGGGACTCACAGCAGCCCAGCTCCAGGTTGAGCTGTTGTTCAGCATCTTACCTGTAGAGGGCAGTGTCACTGGCCCTCATACATGGGATCCGAACCAGGGCCCTCTGGCATCCCAAGCCAGCTCTTAACCAACGTGCCACTCGGCTGACCCAATTTTTTTGTCTTAATATACGCATTTACATCTATGAATTTGGCTCAAAGCATTGGTTTTAGCTGCATCCCATGTTTCTGTGTGTTGTGCATTTATTCTATCATCTATCTATCTTTCTATCTAATATATCTATCATCAATATATCTAACTTGAAAAGTTTTTATTGTGATAAAAAAACACATAACATTAAATATACCCTCATAACATTTTTATGCACACAGGTCAGTAGTGTTAAGTATATTCACATTGTTGTGCAACAGATCTCTAGGACTTTTTTATCTTTCAACTGTGAAACTTTATACCCACTAAACACTAATATCCCCTCTCCCGTCCCCCCAGCCCTGGCAACCACCTTTCTACTTTTTGTTCTATGATTTTGACTACTTTAGATACTTCATATGCGTGGAATTATACATTATATGTCCTTTTGTGACTGGCTTATTTTGGTTAACATAATGTCCTTGAGGTTCAACCATGTTGTAGCATTCCCCTCCTTTTTCATTTTTTATTATTTTTTTCTTTTTTCTTTTTTTAGTGTGAAGAGGGCTCTTGTTGGACACACAAGAGGCAGAGCAACCTCTTAGACAGTTGCTGTTATAGTCTGGGCAAGAGGTAATTAGGGTGTGTACTAAGATAAAGAATATTTACATGAATATGATCCATGATGTTTGTCCACTGACTGATTAATGGGGGTAGAGGCTGTTTATTCAAATGAAACTATAAAGGTTTGAAGCTTGAGAACACAACAAAACCTGGTGCCTGTATGAGGGCAATCAGATTTGGCTTAAATGTATTGAATATAAGGGGCCTTCAAGGAGCCACACAGAGTTGTGGAAGAGACAGCTGTAAACAACACGACTGGAACTTGGGCAGCAACTCAAGGACTAGGTAGGAGGCCATGCCAGTGCGGCAGAAAGGAGGAGACAGGTTATCTGTTGGGCTGTCGGAAAAGTCATGATGTGTTTTTTCTGTTTTTCATTGCAAAAATGCATCATGACTTTTCCGACAACCCAATACTTTAACCCCTACATCTAGGACTGAAAAGTTGTTCATTTCCAGTCTTTTCCTATCACCCATATTTATTAGTGGACTGCAATTTTCATCTCCAACACCTGGCTCATCTTGACCCGAGAGGCCCTGCAATGGGGCCTTCAGGTACCTCATTGTGTCTATGTGGGAAGCGTCACAGCTGGAAAAGAAGCCGGCAGCCCTTGGGTCACTGATCATCCCCTCTTCAGCCACTGTGGAAGCAAAAACACAGCATAAGCCAGCAAGTACCGTGGGGCCAAGGCACCAGAGCAGGGAGGGGTGCTCCCCTCACCACCTTACCCACCTTTTCCTCCCAGCTTCCTACCCCAGAACTGCCTCAGGTCCCCACAGAAGCCTCCTTCCTTTTTAAAAACTGCATATTATTCCACTGTACGTATAATCACATTTTCTTTATCCATTCATCTGTCACTGGACATTTGGGTTGCTTCCACATTTTGGCTATTAAGAATAATGTTGCAATGAACACAGATGTGTATATAGCTCTTTGAGATCTTGTTTTCAGTTCTTTTGAACATATACCCAGAAGTAGAATTCTGGATCATATGGTAGTTCTATTTTTAATTTTTTGAGAAATCTCTATATTGTTTTCCATAATGAACCATTTCAAATTTCCAACAACAGTGCACAAGTGTTCCAATATTTCTGTATCCTCATCGACACTTATTACTTTGTGTTCTTTTGATAATGGTGATCCTAATGGGTGTGAAATGATATCTCATTGTGGTTTTGATTTGCATTTCTCTTATTATTAGAGATGTTGAGCATCCTTTCATATGCTTGTTGGCCATTTGTGTATCATCTTTGGAAAAGTGTATATTTAAGTCCTGTGCCTAATTTTTCATTGGGTTATTTATTTTTTGTTATTGTTGAGTTGTAGAATTTCCGTATATATCCTAGATATTAACACCTAATCAGGTATATGATTTGCAAATATTTTCTTTCATTCCATAGATTGTCTTTTCATTCTGTTGATTGTATCCATTGATGCACAGAAATTTTTAAGTTTGGTGTAGTCCCATTTCTCTCTTTTTACTGTCATTGCCTGTGCTTTTGGTGTCATATCCAAGAAATTATTGCTAAATCTAATGTCCTGAAGCTTTTCTCCTATGTTTTCTTCTAGAAGTTTTGTAGTTTTAGTTTTTATGTTTTGGTCTTTAATCCATTTTGAGTTATTATTGTATGGTGTAATGTAAGGGTTCAACTTTTTTCTTTTGCATGTGCATATCCAGTTTTCCCCATAAGATTTGTTGAAGAGACTGTCCTTTTCCTGTGGTGTAGTCTTGGCACCCTTTTAAAAAATCATTTGGTCATATAAACAAGAGTTTATTTCTGGGCTTTTTTTTCTGTTCCATTGGTCTATATATCTGTCTTTTTGCCAGTGCCATATCCTCTTGATTACTCTTGCTTTGTAGTGTATTTTGAAATAGAAAATGTTATGCCTCCAACTTTTTTTTCTTTTAGATTTTATTGGGGAATTGAGGGAGGGAACAGCGTTGAGGAACTGGGGAAGGGGAACAGACAAGTTGCTGTCCTTTCGTTCTTCAGCCTAGTTGTGGAGGACGTCGCTTCACCGGCCCATGTTGGTATTGTGATCATTGCGCTCTTCCTGGCTGAGGCCGACTGGTTGCCAACCATTGGATGGCCACTCATGGCTGCTCACAGCTGCTCACGCTGGCTGCCAGCCACTCACGATAGCTTACGGCAGCCCACTGCAGCACCACTACAGCCCCGTCGCTGGCGACTGACAGCAGCACAGCTCCAGGTTGAGCTGTTTGTTCACCATCTTAGCTGTAGAGGGTGCAGCATCACTGGCTCATGTGGAATCTGAACCAGTGGCCCTGCTGCTCAGAGCTTGCGCTCCCAAGCCAACTCTTAACCAACGAACCACTCGGCTGGCCCTCAACTTTTTTATAAATTTATTTTTTAAAATTAGTTTCAGGTGTACAAAGCAATATAATAGTTAGAACACTTAAATCCCTCATAAAGTGATAATGCTTTCCCCAAGCTACTACCCCTCTGACATCTTATGTAGCTGTTACAATACCATTGACTATCTTCCCTGTGTTGTACTGCACATGCCATGACTGTATATACCTATATATTTAGTTATAGTTGACATTCAATATTCTACTTCAGCTTCAGGTGTGTAGTGCATTAGTCAGACATCTGCACAGTCTATGACATAATCTCTCTGATAAGTCCAGTGCTCGTTGGGCACCTTACGTGATCTTCACAACATTGTTGATTATGTACTCCAGCGATTCTCAACCTTTCACAGGGGTCGCCTAAGACCACAGGAAAACACATATTTTCGATGGTCTTAGGAACCGAGACACCACTCCTCTATCTGTCTCCAGGCCCACATTCAGATACACCCACATACGAGTACCCAGTGACCCCTGTGAAAGGGTCGTTCGACCCCCAAAGGGGTTGCAACCCACAGGTTGAGAACCGCTGATATACTCCATACTGTATTAACTACCAATTTGTATTTCTTAGTACCTCTACCTTTTTCGCCCTGCCCCCAACCCCATTCCCATCTATCACCCTAATAGATCTAGTACCTATCTGGCAGCATACCTAGTTATTACAATATTATTGACTATATTCCTTATGATATACCCTACATCCTCATGACTACTGTATAACAACCAATTTGCATGCTGGGAAGAGAGAGGGCTCAGCAAAGAAACAATGGCCTCTACCAGCTCCTCTGTGCAGGAGAAAGCTGCCTCTCCAGCCCCTGTCCCAAACCAGACAACTCAGTTCACCACCATATTACACTGCGACCTTTCCAGCTGCTGCCCCAGTGCTGGAGCTCAGAGAAAGTGATTCTACTGGTGGGTAAGTCCATGCACTGTCCCTTTAAGAGGAGCACCTGCAGCCTCACTCAGTCTCACTCAGTCACGATCTCCACTGGTTTTCACAACCAAAAATTATGGGGACTTCTCTCCCCAGTACTGGAATCCCGGGCTGGGGTGGAGCTGGGATGTCTTGCTCCTCTAGGGGATGGGGAGGACCCCCACAGCTGAAATAGCCATCCCGATCTGTAATGGTCACACGTGGGTGTGGGACCAGCCTGTTTTGTGTCTCTGACCTTCCTACCAGTCTGCAGGTGGCTTCTGCAAGTCATTAGTTGAAAGGCTTCAGTTCAGCTTGATTTTTAGGCGATTCTCAATAATGGTTGTTTTGTAGATTAGTTGTAATTTTGATGTGGTTGTGAGAGAAGGTAAACACAGCGTTTACCTACTGTGTTGTCTTTCCCCTCCAACTTTTTTTTTTCAAGATCATTTGCTATTTGAATTACCTTGGGATTCCATAAAAATTTTAAGAATTTTTCTATTTCTGCAAAATAAAATGTCATTGGGATTTGCTAGGGGTTGCAATGAATCTTTAGATCTCTTTGGATAGTACAGATATTTTGACAATATTAAGTTTTTCAATCCAAGAGGAGAGGATGCCTTTCTACTTGTATCTTCTTTGATTTCTTTTAGCAATGTTTTGTAGTTTTCAATGTACAACTCTTTCACCTCCTTGGTTAAGTTTATTCCTAAATATCTTATTCTTTTTGATACAATAGTAAATGAGGTTGTTTCCTCAATTTTTTTTCAGATTGGTCATTGTTAGTATATAGAAATGCAACTGATTTTTGTGTGTTGATTTTGTATCTTGTAACAATGCTGAAATTTTTATTAGTTGTAATAAGGTGTGTGTGTGTGTGTGTGTGTGTGTGTGTGTGTGTGTGTAGTCTTTAGGGTTTTCCACGTAGAAGATCATGTCATCTGGGAACAGAGATAATTTTACTTCTTTTCCAGCTTGGGTGACTTTTATTATCTTTTTTTCCTTATCTAACTGCTGCTTTGGCTAGTTTTTCTGGCACTATGTTGAATAGTAGTGGTGAGAGTGGGCATCCTTGCCTTGTTCCTGATCTTGAAGGAAAAGCTTTTAGTCTTTGATGTTAGCTGTGGGCTTTTCAAATATGGTTTTTATTATGTTAAGGTAGTTTCCTTTTATTCTTACTTTGTCAAATGTTTTTTTTTATCATAAAGTGGTGCTTAATTTTGTCACATTCTTTCTCTGCATCAATTGAAATGATCATTTGATTTTTGCCTTTCATTTTGTTGGTGTGGTATATCACATTGATTTTCATACGTTGAGCCATCCCTGCATTGAAGGTATACATTCTACTTGGTCAAAGTGTATAATCCTTTTACTATGCTGTTGAATTCAGCTTGCTAATATTTTGTTGAGGATTTTGCATCAATATTCATCAGGGATATTGGTCTGTAGTTTTCTTTTCATGTTGTGTTTTTTTCTGATTTTGGTATCAGTAATACTGGCCTCATAGAGTGAGTTTGGAAATGTTCCCTCAAAGTTCTTTGAAAGAGTTTAAGGAGGATTGGCATTAATTCTTTTGTAAATGTTTGGTAGAATTCTCCAGTGAAGCCATATTATCTTGGAATTTTCCTTGTTGGGAGATTTATGATTACTGCTTCAATTTCCTTACTAGCTATAACTCTGTTCAGATTTTTTATTTCTTTATGATTCAGTCTTGGTAGATTTTATGTTTCTAAGAATTTATTTATTTCTTCTGGTTATCCAATATGTTGGCATATAATTGTTCGTAGTTGTCTGATAATCTTTTTTATTTCTGTGATCTCAGCTATATTGTTCCTTCTTTCATTTCTAATTTTAGTTATTTGAGTTTTCTCTCTCATTTCTTTCAGTTAGCCTAGCTAAAAGTTTGTCAATTTTGTTGACCTTTTGAAAAAAACAGCTTTTGATTTTTTTGATCTTTTCTTTTTTCTTTTTTATTCTCTATTTTATCTCTGCTCTAATCTTTATTATTTCTTTCCTTCTGCTAACTTTTGGTTTAGTTTGTTCTTTTTCTAGTTTCTTGAGGCTTAAAGTTATGTTATTGATTTGAGATCTTTCTTCTTTTTTATTTTTTTTTATTATTATTTTTATTTATTTATTTTTTTTTTAGCTGAGCCATCCTGCCACCTGTTGGCAGCTCACGGCTGCTCAGCTCGGGCTGACTCGAACCACTGTTGCTCAGAGCTCAAACTCTTGAGTGAGCTCTTAACCAACTGAGCCACTCAGCCGGCCCTCTTTCTTCTTTTTTAATGTAAACATTTACCACTATAAATTTCCAACTCTTAGTACTTCTTTCATGCATTTCATAAGTTTCAGTATGTTGTGTTTTCATTTTCATTTGTCTCCAGATATTTTCTAAATTCCCTTGTGATTTCTTCTTCAACCCATTGATAATTTAAAAGCTAGTTATTTAGTTTCCACATATTTGTGGGTTTTCCTTCTGCTATTGATTTGTAATTTCATTCTGGTGGCTGGAGAAGGCACTTTGTATGATTTCAATCTTCTTTAAATTTGTTAAGACTTTTTTGTTACATAATATGTTTATAATTGTTATATCTTCCTGGTAAATTGATGTTTTTATTATTTTTTATAATATGTTCTTGTCTCTTGTTATAGTTTTTGTCTTAAAGTTTATTTGCATTATATAAAAGTCTATTCTGTGTTATATAAGTATAGTCACTCCTGATCTCTTTTTGTTCCAGTTTGCATGGAATGTCTTTTTCCAGCCTTTCCCTCTTAGCCTATGTGTGTCCTTAGATGTACACTGGATTTTTTGCAGACAGCATATTGTTGGATCTTGATTTTAAAAATCTATTCAGCCACTCTATGTCTTTTAAATGATGTGTTTAATTCATTTATATTTAAACTATTAACAAATAAGGATTTACTTTTGCCATTTTGTTGTTTTCTGTATGTCCTGTAGTTGTTTTTCTCCCCTTCTTTCTTATCTTGCTGTCTTCTTTTGTGTTTTATTTACTTTTTTTGTAGCGACATTTTTATGGAATGCATGTTTGTGTCCTCCCAAAATTCATAGGTTGAAACCCAAGCTTTCAATGGGGTAGTATTAAGAGGTGGGGTCTTTGGGAGATAATTGGGTTTAGATGAGCTCATGAGGGTAGAATTCCCATGATGGGATTAATGCCCTCATAAGACGATGAAGGACCCAAAGCCCTATCTTTACTACAATGTGAGGATACACTGAGAAAGTAGCTGCCTATAAGCCAGGAAATGAGCTCTCAGCAGACACTGGGGCTGCTGGCAGGCACCCTGATCTTGAACTTCCTAGCCTCCAGGAAGTTCAACTGTGACAAATAAATGTTTGTTGTTTAAGCCATCTTGTCTATGGTGTTGTGGTATATTAATCCCAACTGACTAAGATAGACATGTGTCGATTCCCTTCTCATTTCTCTTCATGCATATTCTATAGATATTTTCTTTGTGGTTACTATTGCAATTACACAAAACATCTTCAAGTTATAATAATACATTTTAAACTGATAATAACTTCAATTGCATATGAAAACTCTAATCTTTTACATCTTTGCCCTCTTCTACTTTGTTATTGGTGACACAAATTATCCTTTTTATATTGTGTAACTTTTAACATAGATTTATAATTACTTTTTTTTTTAATTCCCCAATTTATTGGGGAATTGGGGAAGGGAACATGGTATTTTTCCAGGACCCATCAGCTCCAAGTCAAGTTGTTGTCCTTCAATCTTAGTTGTGGAGGGCTCAGTTCAGCTTCAAGTCCAGTTGCCATTTTCAATCTAATTGGGGGGGGGGGGGAAGGGGGGCGTGCAGCCCACTATCCCACGTGGGAATCGAACGGAACCTGTAACTTTGTTCAAGGTGCCATTTTCAATCTTAGTTGTGGGGGGGGGGACGCAGTCCACCATCTCATGCGGAAATCGAACCGACAGCCTTGTTGTTAAGAGCATGCACTCTAACCAACTGAACCATCTGGTTGTCCATTTGCAGCTATCAGCTGCTCAGCTCAAGGCTCCGTGTTCAATTTTAGTTGGTGGGCGTGGGGGTGGGGCGCAGCCCAAAATCCCATGTGCTAGTCAAACCAGCAACCTTATTGTTAAGATCACTTGCTCTCGCCAGCTGAGCCACCTGGTCACCCGTTGGCAGCTTAGTGGCAGCTCAACTTGGGCACAGCTCACTTGCCCATATGTGGGAATCAAACCGGTGACACTGCTGCTCAAAGCTGGCGCTTTCAGCAACTGCGCCACCTGACTGGCCCTATAATTATTTTTAATGCATTTGTTTTAAAATTTTTTATACCATAGTTAAAAGTGATTTACCCACCTATATTACATTACTACAGGACTCTATATTTGTCTATATGTTTACCTTTACCAGGGAGTATTATATTTTTGTACAGTTTTATGTTGCTCTTTATTGTCTTTTTATTTCAACTTAAAGGATTCCCTTCAGCATTTCAGCTGCAAGCAGGGAGAGTGGCATACTTCTCTTTGAGTGACACCCCGATTTTAATAGTGTGGTGCTTGGCAAGGGGCAATAGCCTCAGGTCTTCTTGGCATTCCTCTCCTAACATAAAACTTCTCTGTTATGCTGGGGTGAAGGCACTGGGGTCCCAGTATTCTCAGGACCCCAACAAAATAGAGTGTTTCTTCCATGAGCGGGGGGTGGTGAAAAGAGGGAGACCCCACCTCTTGGCGACACGTGCCCAGAACTTAACCTCTGCAACAGGTAGCTGAAGGCAAGATGGATCATTTCCCATCTTTGGCTTGATAAATATTGATGTGTTCAACAGTCTTAATCATCTACTTATGTTTTCATTTTTATTTAAAAATTTTTGCCATTCTATGTCTGGATAGTTTCTTAGAAGTGGGATTTATGGGTCAAAGGGTGAATAAAAATATAATTTCTCTAAATACTGCAAATTTCCTTCCCTTAGGATTGTATCACTTCCATTTCCTATCAGCAATCCATGGAAGGACCAATTTCTCTGCAACCTTGACAACAAAGTATGCTATTCAACTTTTGGAGTTTTACCAATTTGATGGGTAAAAAATGATATCATAGTATAAATGTAGATGTATTTCCCTTATTATGAGGAAACGAGCATCTTTTATATGGACAAGAATCATTTGCCTTGCCTTTTTTGTTAACTCTTTATTCATATCTCTAAACTACTTTTTTTTCTATAGGTTTGTTGGCCTTTTTCTCTTTATTAAAAGTTTTTATTTATATATGAGAAATAGTAACCATTTATCATGATATAAATGGCAACTAAAATTTTCTAGTTTATTATTTAAATTTTTGTTTGCTTATAGTGTTTTTCAATGAAAATTTTTTTAACGTTTATGTAATATTTATTAATATTTACAATATTGCTTTTAGATTTTGAGCTGTATTTTGGTAATTTTACTATTCCTTAGGTTATAGAGGAGTTCACCCACATTTTCCTTTTGTACTTGTATGGTTTCTCTTATTTTAACACTTAAAATTTCAATGCATTTGGAATTGATCCTGGTGTGCAGGGTGAAGAATGGATTCAATTTTATTCGTTCTTGTGTGATTATCCAGTTATTTCAACACTACGAATTAAGAAGGTCATCTTTTCTTTGTTGATATGAGGTACTGCCTTTATTGTAAACTATTTTTCATTTGCAACTGGGTTTATTATAGGATTTCTATTCTCTGGGCTAATAAAAAACGATTGAAATTATAGAGGTTTTATGGTATGCTTTAATGTTTGCTGTCCCCCTCCTTGCTTTTGCTCTTATATTTTTAGGGATTTCCTCGATACTATTGATTGCTAGTTCTTCTTTGTAAAAATTGCTCAGTTCCAGAAAGAAACAGACCGTACTTTTTTTAAAAATCAGTATCGCATTAAATTTATAAATTGCCTTAAGAGAAAATGTCATTTATATAAAGTTAAGTCTTATATTTATAATATGTTATTGGATTCTGTTTGCTATTAATTTATTTAAGATTTGGGGATTAATATTTCATCTGTGAAATTGGCCTGTAGCTTTCATTTTTGGTTCAAACTGAAAAAGTTTGTGGTGAGTATTATATTCACTATAAAATTCATTGGAAGGTTTTTCTTTTTCTGTGCTTTGAATAATTTAGGTAGCGTCATGATTTTCTGATATTTAACAGTTTGGTAGAATTTCCTTGTGAATGTATTTGAGTCTGGTTCCCTTTTTTGGGGACATGCAATTTCAACAATTAAAAAAAATTTTTCTAAAGTTATGGCCTGTTTGAACTTTCTGTCTCTACCAGGATTAATTTGGGTATGCTATATTTATCCACAGAATTTACTTTATCTAAGTTTTCAAATCATTTGCTGAGTTATGTTATGATGTTTCTTATGATTTTTAAAAAGATCTGTTTTGATGGTTATTTCCTCTAGTCAGTTCTAATTTTGTATATTTGCACTTTTTTTCCCTTTTTTAGGTTGGCTAGAGGTATGTCTATTTTGTTGACTTTTCAAATACCCAGATGTTTTGTTTATTAGTTATACTTTTAAAAAATTATTAAATTTATTGGCATGACATTGGTTAGTGAAATTATATAGGTTTCAAGTGCACATTTCTAGAATACATCACCTCTATATCGCATTGTGTGTTCACTACCCAGAGTCAGTTCTCTTTCCATCGCCATATAATTGATCCCCTTTTCCCTCTTCTACTTTTTTTGTGTGTGTTATCTTCAATTAAGTATATAATTTCACCCACTGCTCTGTTTGGCCGCCAGTCTCTTGTTTCTCTCTCCCACAACGGTAAGGCGGATTCCCTTTCCACAAGGAAGAGAAATCCATTGTTTGTTGTCTTTGCCGATAACAAAAATGTTGGAGAGCTGAGTGGCAAAGCTGTTGCCATTGGCATCTTTCACATGAACCACATCAAAATAACCAGGGTGTCTCTCTCTGTTGGTGATCACACTGATTCTTCCCAGGTTGGCACCTCCAGTCACCATTCACAGGTTCCCAGTGTCACAACTGAAAAAAATCAGTAATTTTGCCGGTCTCCAAATCAATCTGAATGGTGTCGTTCACCCTGATGAGAGGACCAGGGTAGTGGGTGGTGCGAGTGTCACGGGTCACGAGATGCGGGATTCCTTTTGTGCCCACAAAGATCTTTCTCACTTTGCACAACTTGAACTCGGCCTTCTCGGGTGTAATACGATGAACAGCGAAGCCACCCTTGGTGTCACAGATCAGACGGAAGTTCTCTCCGGTCTTGTCAGTGCTGATGACATCCATCAAACCAGTGGGGGAGGTTACACCGGTTCGGACCTTCCATCAATCTCAATGAACTACCACACGCAGACCTTCTGTACTTCATCTCCTGTTAGGCCACATCCCGTCTGTTCTTAGGAAGACGATGAGAGGGAGACATTTCCTCAGCTCGTGGGACTGGTGGACAGACGAGGAGCACACGCACCAGTCACTTTATCCACATCCAGGGCTTTGGAGCTGCTATGCACTCCAGATGCTTCTTGGGACCACGAGCCATGGCTGTGCTGGGTACAGAGAAAGAGATCCCTCTTTACTTTTGGGAGGGTGAGTGAACCAGTCCAGCTGAACGGAAGGCTGAGGAAGGGTTAATGAGCTTCGCAGGTGTAGCCTCCCCTGGAACTGCGTGTTCTGCCCGCAGGGGGCGCGTTCCGTCCTCTCCTCTGCCGCCGACACCAACTGCTCCGAGTTTGTCCTTCCATCTTTTCTCCGCTTCTAACACTAATATCGTCTCTCGCTTTGTGTCCCACGCATTATGCTTTGTGGCTTTTTGCAGCCCGTTAAAGCAGCCGGGAAAGTGAGGGAGAGAGAGAGTGAAGACACGACAGGAAATGTTTCTTCCCGGGCTCTTCTAGTGGCGGTGGTGAAGTGGCTCCAGACTGACAGGAGCAGAAACAATACCAGCGCTCCCAACAGGGGCGTTAGGTCTAGAATGCAGTTTATTCTTCTTTCAGCAAAACATGACACAGGACGTGTATTTGAATTTTTGGAAATAGCAGAATTACATAGAATGGATTTTGGCTTGGTACCAACCCTTGGAAAAACCTGTGCCAAATGGCTGTATTCTGCCTTGAAAACATTCCCCAGAGCCTCTCGCTGCCAAGGGGGTGTAGCTCAGTGGTAGAGCGCGTGCTTAGCATGCACGAGGCCCCGGGTTCAATCCCCGGCACCTCCAGTTTTAGTCTTCATTTTCTCAGGATTTTACTCTTTTCCCCTGCTCAGAAAGAAAGTGAAATTCTTTCACAGCGATTTGCCGTTAGTATTGGTGCTTCCGGGTTTCTGCTCTTCGGGCTTACCAACACCCACCGTGTCTGCGTGAGCAAAAGGAGGAAAAGATGGGACGCGAAGACAAAGACTGCGCTCACCGGCTCGAGATTCCGAAACCGCAAGGAGCACGTCACCAAATGGACGTTTGGTTCCATTTTGCAGTATTATTAATAAATCAGGAAAGAAAAAATAAGGAGGCAAAGATTTAACAAAAGACAAACACAGGCCCTCAGACAATTTATCTTAGCTGTTTTGTTTGTTGTTTTCTGAGCCGTGTTGATCATGATCAGACTGCAGGTTTAGCAAGAGGAAAAGCGGAACCTTCCAAACCGGGAAACAGAAATTTATCTTCATCAGTGAATGCACAGAAAATACACTTTGGCCGAAATAACTTCATTGGGAAGTATATTTGGCTAAAGATCTCAAAATTCACGGATCAATTTTCAGCTCTGTTCTGTCTTTACTCTTACCCGAGAATTGGGCAAGCTAGATGACTTACATGAGTGAAATAGAAATAATTTTACCTAAGACAGATGCGCCCTCTTTCGAAAAGGAATTTTCCAGACCCTTGCTCAGCGTGGACCTTGGACCTACAGAGCTGGTGATTCCTGAGAGCTTGTTAGAAATGCAGAATGTCAGCTGCATCCCAGACCTACTGAATTGGAAACAGCATCTCAACAGGGTCTCCAAGTGATTCCTTTACACATTAAAGTTTGAGAAGCACTGGTTTGAGTGCTTTGACCTGGATTAAGAAGGTATATAATATAAATAATCACTTTAGTTTAATTTTTTCCCTGTTTTCTATTCCAATGTACAAAAAATAATTGCAAAAATGTATTTCTATTGTTGAACCATTTTTGTGTTCTAATCATTGATCTTCTTCCCCCCTCAATGGTAATATGATATTTATTAATATTTTTGAATCAATGTACATAATTGAATTTAATGTGGTTTCTTTTGCTTCTTAATACAAATTTTGCAAGTTTTGCAGTCAAGGCTGTGCTTTCTTCCAATACGAATTGGGAAGTTTGTATCTTTGTTTCTATTTGGCAACATTTTAAACAGGATAAAATCTTGTAATCATTTCAAAACTCAGAGCTGCCTCTTCCTCACCAAATCCTCAGGAACTTTTGCGTTAACCCCCTTTTATATATACTAAGCCCTGTGATAGATTTGAAGATCCAAAACCCTTAGCTACTGCAATGAAAGTGTGCACTAAAGGGTTGGGCAGGGATTGGGAAATCTATAGTCTCTGAGTATAGAAAATGTCAGACCACCCCCTCTCCCTGTGAAGCTATTAGGGAATTTTAAAAAAAGAAATTAAGTTCCAAAGGACATACTTTCTCAAGTTAAGATGTCTTGGCTTTCAGATTTACTTTTTCAAGGAAAGGCTCAGAGCTAGTGCTCAGGAAATAGACTTTCTTTAATAGGAGCAACAGGCCATTTTGTGTTCTATTGACATATTTTTTTCCCTTTTATTTCTTTCTTTTTTTATAAAGATTTTTATTAAAAGTATAGCTAACATTCAATATTACATTAGTTTCAGGTGCACACCATTGTTATTCAACATTTATATACCTAAAAAAATGATCACCATAATAAGTCCAACAACCATCTGACATCATACTATGCTATCATAATATTATTGACTATATTTTCCATGCTGTACATTATATCCCCATGACTTATTTGTTTTAAACCTGGAAATTAGGACCGCTTATTTTCCTTTACATTCTCCCCCTTTTGAAATTATTCAATTACAGTTGACATTCAATGTTGTTTTATATTAATTTCAGCTGTACAGCATAGTGGTTAGACATTTATATAATTTAAGAAGTGATTCCCCCTGACTAGTCTAGTACCCACCTGGCACTATACTTAGTTATCACCATATCATTGACTATGTTCCCTATGCTTTACTTTACATCCTCATGACTATTTTGTAACTACCAATTTGTACTTCTTAATCCCTTCACCCTTTTCACCCTGCCCCTCCCAAACTACCACTGCAATAAATCTAGTACTCATCTAACGCCATACATAGTTATTACAATATTATTGACAAATATTCCTTATGCTATACCCTACATCCCCATAACTACTTTGTAACAACCAATTTGTACTTCTTAATCCCCTCCCTGTTTTTCACCCACACCCCCAACACCCCTCCTATGTGGCAACCATCAAATTATTCTCTGTATCTATGAGTCTTTTTCAACTTTGTTAATTTTGTTCTTAGATTCCACATATAAGTGAAATCACATTACATCTGTCTTTCCCTGTCTGACACTCTACTAAGCACAACACCATCTAGGTCCATTCGTGCCACTGCAGATGGCGAGAACCCATTCCCTTTCATGACCGAGCAATATTCCATTGTATATAGTATGTACCTCCTCTTTATCCATTCTTCCGTCACAGACACCCAGGCTGCCTCCACATCTTGGCCATTGTAACCAATGCTGCAATGAACATATGGATGCAAAAGCCCTCTCAAAGTAGTGTTTTGGGTTTCTTCAGATAAATACCCTGAAGTGGGATTACTGGGTCCTTCATTATCTCTTCTTATAGCCTTTGTTTTAAAGTCTATTTTGTCAGGTATAAGTATTGCTACCCCAGCTTTTTTTGTTGTTTTGTTTTTCCATTTCCATTTTCATGAAATATCTTTTTCCATCCCTTTACTTTCAGTCTATGTGTGTCTTTTGATCTGAAGTGAGTCTCTTCTAGGCAGCATATGAAAGCGTCGTGTTTTCTTATCCACTCAGCCACCATTGTCTTTTTTTTTTAATTGGGGAATTGGGGAAGGGGAACAGACAAGTTGCTATCCTTTTGTTCTTCAGTCTAGTTGTGGAGGACGTTGCTTCACTGGCCTATGTTGGCATTGTGATCATTGCACTCTTCTTGCAGATCAGTCACCAGCCTCTGGACTGCCACTCACGGCGTCTCTTGGCAGCTCACGCTGGCTGCCCACCACTCATGGTAGCTTATGGCAGCGCACTGCAGCAGGGGCTGCAGCCTACACCATCGCCGGCGACTCACAGCAGCCCAGCTCCAGGTCGAGCTGTTGTTCACCATCTTAGCTGTAGACGGCACAGCATCACTGGCCCACATGTAGGATCCAACCGGGACTCTGCTGCTCAGAGCTGGCATCCCAAGCCAGCTCTTAAACAATGGGTCACTCAGCTGGCCCCACCCAGTGTCTTTTGATTGGAGCATTTAATCCATTTACACTGAAAATACTTGTTGATATATATGTAGCTATTGCCATTTTATTATTCATGATTTTGATTTTTTTCCATCTTAAATACATCCCTCTAAGATTCCTTGTGATACTGGTTTGGTGGTGATGAACTCCTTTAGCTTTTTCTTGTCTGGGAAGCTCTTTATCTGTCCTCTGATTTTACATGATAGCCTTGCTGGGTAGAGTAGTCTTGGTTGTAGGTCCTTGCTTGTCATCATGAATATTTCATGCCAATCCATCTAGCCTGCAACGCTGCTGTTGAGAAATCAGCTGACAGTCTCATGAGAGCTCTCTTGTAAGTAACTAGTTGCCTTTCTCTTGCTGCTTTTAGGATTTTTTTTTTGTCTTTAACCTTTACCATTTTAATTGTAATGTGTCTAGGTATGGGCCTGTTTGGGTTCATCCTGTTTGGGACTCTCTTTGTAGCCTGGACTTGTATATCTATTTCCTTGGCCAAGTTAGGAAAGTTTTCAGTCATTATTCCTTCAAATAGGTTCTCAATCTCTTGCTTCCTCTCTTCTTCTTGTACCCATATGATGCAAATGTTATCATGCTTGATGTTGTCCCGGAGGCCTCTTAAACTCTCCTCATTTTTTTGGGAATTTTGTTTCTTTTTGGTGTTCTGATTGGGTGTTTTCTGCTACTTTGTCTTCCTAATCACTGATTTGATCCTCTGCTTCATCTAGTCTGCTGGTGATTCCTTCTAGTGTGTTTTTAATTTCAGTTTCTGTTCTTTACTTCTGACTAGTTCTTTTTTTTTATGGCTTCTAATGTCCTTTTTTTTATGATAGTTATCTCTCTGTTGAAGTTCTCACTAAGTTTCCTGAGTATCCTTATACCATTGTTTTGAACTGTGTCTCTGGTATGCTGCTTACCTCCATTTTGTTTAGTTCTTTTTCTGGATTTTTCTCCTGTTCTTTCATTTGGGACACATTTCTTTGTTTCTCCATTTTGGCTGCTTGTCTGTATTTGTTTCTATGTATTAGGTAGAGCTGCTATGTCTCTCAGTCCTGGCCGAGTGGCCTGATGTAGTAAGTGTCCTGTGGGGCCCAGTGGCACAGTCTCCCTGGTCACCTGCTCTGGGTTCTCCAGGAGTGTCCTTACGTGGGTTATATATGCCCTTCTATTATAACTGAGCCTTGATTGCTATTGGCATGTCAGTGGGTGGGATTGACCCTTAAACTTACTATCTGTGGGGTTTGGTCACATCCATAGCTTACTAGCTGCTGTGTGGGGGGCTTACCCCACTGAGTGGGGTTTGCCCCAGTAGGCTGTGGTGCCTGTTGAGACCACCCTTTGTGTGTGCCACTTGTGAGGCTAATTGGGTGGTGTTCTGCTGTGGTCTGAAGTCAGCCTCCAAGTATGTTGGTTCTGGGGCCTCTTAGGAGGGACTCTAGTGCAGGCCCAGGTCACCCACTGCCTGTGACTGTTTGGGTACTACTTGGTAGGAGCTACAGAGCAACCCACAGTTGTTTGCTTACTGTGCTAAACCTGGAGGTGTGTGGGAGAGGCCACACTACAAAGTGAGAATATCTGCCACCAGTACTGGGCCTGGAGTAGCTCAGCAAAAAGCCAGGACACCTGGCGGCCTGCTGCCACTCTCCAGCTCCCTTAAGATTCAGCCACTGATAAAGCCTCGTGCAATATAGGAGTTGGGTGAGGCAGGGTTTCAGGGAGTCACTAGAGTGGGAAGAGTTGTGGTAAACAGGTCAGTGTAAATTCTGGTTTGGTGCCAGTGCTGAGCCCTAAAAGTCAGCAAAAGTCTCAGAGTATACCGAGGCCAATTCACTGGGGGTCTGAAGACCCCAATAGTTTGTCAAGAAAGAGTGCAATGTGGACAGGACTGGCTGCTTGGGAGAAAGTGCCTCTGGTGCTGGGGGAGTTGGATGGGGTGGGATCCCAGTGAGTTGTCAGGGTGGAGCAGCAGAGCTCACCAGGCCAATCAGATTCAGATTTAGCCCTGGTGGGAGTGGGTTCAATACAGAAAAGATGGCGTCAGCCTGGTGGCTGCACGGGAGAAGAACCTTAAACAGAGAAAATGCCAACTATCTTCCAGTCTTCCCCCCCAGAGCCACATACCTCAGTCTGTCCCCCCAACCCATATGTCTCTGACGCCTCCCAAGTCACTATCCTTCCTCCAGAGCTCAAGGTGAGTGCCTGCCTGTGATAGAGTTTGTGTGTGGCCCTTTAAGAGGACGTCCAGGTTTTCTGCAGCCTTCTGTCCCACCGGTGTTATCAGAATCCCCACTGTTTTTCACAGCCAGATGTTGTGGGGCTCCTCTTCCCAGCACCAGTTCCCTGGACTAGGGAGCCTGGTGTGGGGCTGGGGTCTCTTCCTCCTCCAAGGAGAACCTCCACAGCCAAGATTTCCCTCCTGATTCTCAACCACCACATGGAGGTTTGGGGCCCATTTTGCAGCTCTGCCTCTGCTACCAGTCTTGATATGGCTTCTTTATATTTTTAGTCATAGGACTTCTATTTGGCTAGACTTTAGATAGTTCTCCTGGTTGATTGTTCTATAATTTAGTTATAATTTTAATGTGTTCATGGAAGGACGCAGGCACAGTGTTTATTCTGCCATCTTGGATGTCTTCCTTCTCTCCTTATTTTCAAAGTACAGTTTCATAGTGTCTTTTTGTCACTTACATGCACTGTGTCAGGGAAAGTATTCACATGCTCCAACCATGGGAATTCATCAAGTTGAAAAGGAAAATAGATAAAGCATGAAAAAGAGTATCACAAATTATTACCATTGCTTTTCTGTATTATATTCCGACTAAGACCCAAATGGAAATACTTTTTTTCTTTCCATCCATAGACTTCTCCAAAGAAATCCACCGTTGTAATGTAGGAAGAAGAGGTTAGGGTGAAAAAGCCAAGAGCTTAGTATGAGAAAGCCATAGGAAATATAGGGTGAAAATTTCAAAAAATTATATGCCAATAAAAACAAAAAATGTGACAAACTGAGGTACTTTTTTGAAAGAAAGCTGTGTTTAGCTTTGACCCAGGACAAAAATGACTCATTTAAAAAAATACATTATAGATGAATTCTGGAAATTCATCTATGTTTTATTTTGAGGTTCTATTTTTCAACATTTCATCTTTTGTCTAGCTTCAGGAAGAAATTAAAGATTAAGAAGCTGTGAGAGTAAAGGGGATGTGGCCATGTGTGTGAGACCATGTATAAATGTGTAAGAGGTGGCAGCTGGGCAAGACCATTGGCTGCATAGGCATGTGGGAGCAGACACTATTCATTAGGCCATTGGGTCACTCTGACTCAGAAGACAATGCTTTATTTTCCTCAAAGATGTATTTAACATGAGGAAAAAGATTACTGAATCCTTTATTGACTACTTTAGTAGTAGTTTCTTCATGTTCAATCAAGTAGGCAATAGAGCTAAACCTCCCTGTCCATGGCAACAAATTGAGATGTTGTAAACACCAAAGCAAAGCATGAGTATGAATTCAAATTTCAGAGCATTACATAAAAACTCCTTACATGAAAACTCCATCTTTTGTTGTCTGTCAACTTTGTGTATGCTTGTGTTTTAGCTAACACCTCTGTCATGTAACATAATTGTCATTTCTTCCAGTTGTAGGAACAATTAATATTTAGTCTCTTAACTTTTTCTGTCTGACTTATTTTGCTTAGCATAATAATGTCAAGATCCATCCATGTTGTTGCAAATGACACTATTTCATCTTTTCTTATGGCAAAATAGTATTCCATTGTGTATATAGACCACATCTTTTTTATCCAATCATTTGTTGAAGGACACTTTGATTGTTTCCATGTCTTGGTCACCATAAATAAAGCTGCAGCGAATATTACTGATATGTGTGGGATATAAAACTGAAAACAACAAAGGACAAGACAAACAAATAAAGAAACAAAAACTTGTAGACACAGACAATAGGTTAGTGGTTACCAGAGGGTAAAGGGGGGTGGGAGGTGGTAGATGAGGGGAAAAGGGGTGAAATATATGGTGATGGAAGGAGAACTGATTCTGGGTGATAAACACACAATGTGATATATAGATGATGTATTACAGAAATGTACACCTGAAATCTATTTAACTTTACTAACCATTGTAACCATTTTAAGTTCACTAAACTTAAAAAAAAAGATCTAGTTTTTTAGCAAGTTTAGTGTTTATAGTACAATTTTATTGTCTGTAATCCCTGTACTGTGTATGAGATCTCCAGGACATATTTATCTACTAGTTGTAAGTATGTACCCTTGAACAATATCAGCCTCTTTCCCACTCCCATACTCCCTAGTCTTTGGTAAACACCATTCCACTCTCCGTTTCCTCAAGGTTTTTGTTTGTTTGATTTTTTTTTATATTCTACAAACAGTGTTTGTCTTTCTCACCTCATGTCTTTAAGGTCCATCCATGTTGTCTTAAATGGCAGGATTTCCTTGTTTTCCCTTATTGCTGAATAGTATGCCATTGTATATATACCACATCTCTTTGTCCATTCTCCTGGGTCTGTCAACTTTTAAAAAACAGCACGCAACCAGTTACAATTTTCTCCCTGGTCTTAGATGCCTTAGAAATGCACTTCATATGTCTTCAGGTTTCCTGAATAGAGTGATTTGGTACAAATGTGTTCTATCACTTGATATAAATGGTTATTTCATCAGAGGAATCTTATGTATTTGGAACTAACCCAACTATTTCCCCATGAATAAATATTTCAATGATGCTGTGCACAGACAGTCTGAGTGTTGTAAAAGAAAATAAACAATTTTGGTGTTCAGTGTACCTTGGGACAAACAGAATAATAAAACCACAAATCAAAATCTCCTTGTGAGGAACTTCTAGCAATCGAATTGGTAGCTAGGTTTCTTCAGGTGCAATTTAGAGGATAATTACTCAATGACTCTAGAAGCTTTCATAATTTTCACACATCAAAAAGCCTAGATAATTTCCTACTCATCCTCCCAGCACTTTACACACACACACACACACACACACACACACACACACACACACACACACACACACACACATACCAGAGCTTGCAGAGTTTTGTGGTGCCACTTTTCTAGTGCTCAATTTCAGCAAAACCTGCTACTTCTGTTTTTTTCTATCTATTCTACCATCCACATGAGCCAACTGAGAGAGAAATTCTGCCAAACCAATAAGGCCTTTTCAATTTTAAAAGAGAATCACTAATAATACTTTCTAATATAGGTAAAGAGATAAGATGAGTAGATGAATGAGGAAGAGATAATACCTATTAGAAATCTGGTACCAGTAAATGAGTCTTTCTGGGTTTTCTATGGAAGTTTCAAGGCCATGATGCTGGCCTTGGATCCTTGGGTTCAGCAATTCTCAACCTTCCTAATGCCACGAATACAGTTCCTCATGTTGTGGTGACCCC
>NW_017732712.1:145266-148050 GCF_001890085.2 Hipposideros armiger | reverse complement strand
TCTATAACTGTAATTTTGCTACTGTTATGAATCATAATGTAAATATCTTTTTGTTTTCCAATGGTCTTAGGCGACCCCTGTGAAAGGGTCGTTCGACACCCAAAGGGGTCGCAACCCACAGGTTGAGAACCGCTGCTTGGGTTCATGATCAGTCGAGGAAGAAAGTTTTTTAAAATCTTTTTTTTTTAACTTCATCAGGCGCAATGCAAAAGTTATGAGTTCGGGTGCTATGCATCTACTAGATGTGTGTATGACATTTATTTATTTAAATTAAAAATGAATGAAAATAACATGTAAGCGTGCTTACTATTTATTCAGAATGAAATTTTAATTTGCCACAAAGTAAAAACAATATATGTTTATTACATAAATTCAGTATAAGCTTTGCCTATTACTGTGCAGTACACTGCCAGATATAGCAGCCCTATAAATGCTGAATCTGTGAGATCAGTTGTGCCCGACGGAGGGTTAAATTAAATCTATTGTGGTGACAATGGTCAGTAAAATTACATAGGTTTCAAGTGTACAATTCTATAAAACTTCATCTATATATCACATTGTGTGCTTATTACCCAGAGTCAGTTCTTTTTCCATTACCACGTATTTGACTCCCTTTACCCTCTTCTACCAACCCCCTCTCCGCTTACCCTCTGGTAACCACTAAACTGTTGTCTGTGTCTATGAGATTTTGTTTCTTTCTTTGTTTGTCTTGTTCCTTTGTTGCCTTCAGTTTTATATCCAACTAATGAGTGAAGTCATATGGTTCTCAACATTTTCTGTCTGACTTATTTCACTTTGCATAATAACCTCAAGATCTAGCCATGTTGTTGCGAATGGCAATATTTCATCTTTTCTTATGGCAGAGTAGTATTCCATTGTGTATATGCACCACATCTTCTTTATCCAGTCATCTATCGAAGGACACTTTGGTTGTTTCCATGTCTTGGCTACCATGAATAATGCTGCAATGAACACTGGAGTACATATATCTTTATGGATAAGTGTTTTCAGATTTTTTGGGTATATACCCAAGAGAGGGATTGCTGGATCATATGATAATTCTATTTTTAATTTTTTGAGGAACCTCCATACTGTTTTCCATAGCAACTATACCAATTTACATTCCCACCAATACTGTATGAGGGTCCCTTTTTCTCCACAGCCTCTCTAACACTTGTTATTATTGGTCTTGTTGATGATAGCCATTCTAACAGGTGTGAGGTGATATCTCATTTTGATTTTTGTTTGCATTTCCCAAATAGCTAGTGAAGTTGAGCATTTTTTGATATATCTGTATGTCTTGGTTGAAGTTTCTGTTCATGTTTTCTGTCCATTTCTTAATTGGATTATTTGTCTTTTTGTCATTGAGTTGTATGATTTCCTTACATATTTTGGATATTAGCCCCTTATCAGAAGCGTTGCTTGCAAATATCTTCCTACATTCAGTAGATTGCCTCTTTATTTTGTTCATGGTTTCTTTTGCTGTGCAGAAGCTTTTTAGTTTGATATAGTCCCATTCATTTATTTTAGCTTTTACTTCTTTTGCACTTGAGGTCAAATTCATAAAATCCTCTTTGAATCCAAGGTCCATAAGTTTAGTACCTATGCTTTCTGCTATGCAGTTTATTGTTTCAGCTCTTATGTTTAGGTCTTGATCCATTTTGAGTTAATTTTGGTACATGGTGACAGATAACAGTCTAGAATCATTCTTTTGCACATGGCTTTCCAATTTCCCCAGCACCATTTATTGAAGAGACTCTCTTTTTTCCATTGTATGTTTTTGGCCCCTTTTGTGGAAAATTATCTGTCCATATTTATGTGGGTTTATTTCTGGGTTTTCAATTCTATTCCATTGGTCTGTGTGTCTGTTTTTCTGCCAATATCATGCTTTTTTTATTATTGTTGCTCTGTAGTACAAGCTGAAGTCAGGGAATGGGATATTGTCAGCCTTATTCTTTTTTCTTAGGATTGCTTTGGCTATTCAGGGTCTTTTGTGATTCCATACAAATCTGATGATTTTTCTTTCCTATTTGTTTCAAAATTGCCATTGGGATTTTGATGGGGATTGCATTAAATTTGTATATTGCTTTGGGTAATATAATCATTTTAACTTTGTTGATTCTTCCAATCCATGAACATGGAATGTCTTTCTATTTCTTTGTGTCTTCAGTTTCTTTCAAAAATATCTTATAGTTTTCCGTGTATAGGTCTTTCACATCCTTGGTTAAGTTTATTCCTAGGTATTTTATTCTTTTTGTTGCAATTGCAAAAGCAATTTTTAAATTTCTTTTTCCTGAAATTTCATTGTTAGTATATAGGAATGCAATAGATTTTTGTATGTTGATTTTGTAGTAAAGCTGCTACTTTACTGTGTTTGTTTATTGTTTCTAGTAGCTCTTTGGTGGAGTCTTTAGGATTTTCTATTAAAGAATCATGTCATTTGCAAAAACTGACAATCGAGCTTCTTCATTCCCATTTCAGATGCCTTTTATTTCTTTCTCTTGCCTGATTGCTCTGGCTAGGACTTCCAATACTATGTTGAATAGTAGTGGTGATAGGAGAAAACCCTGTCTTGTTCTTAAACACAGAGTGAAGGGCTTTGATTTTTCACCATTAATTATATTAGCTTAGTGTTTTCATATATGGCCTTTATTATGTTAGGGTATTTTCCTTCTATACCTGTTTAATTGTTTTAATCATAAATGGATGTTGTATCTTGTCAAATGCTTTTTCTGCATCTATAGATATAATCCTGTGATTTTTATCTTTGATTTTGTTTATGTG
>NW_017732712.1:141404-144832 GCF_001890085.2 Hipposideros armiger | reverse complement strand
AATCTTGAATTTTCTGTCATTTAAGTCACATATTTCCATGTCTTTAAGCTCATGTGATTTTTATCTTTGATTTTGTTTATGTGATGCATCAAATTGATTGATTTGTGTATGTTGAACCAAACTTGTGCCTCTGAGATGAGCCCCACTTGATTGTGATCCACTTAATGCATTGTTGTATTTGATTTACTAGAATTTTGTTTAGGAGTTTTGCATCTGTATTCATCAGAGATATTGGTCTAAAATTTTCTTTTTTGTGTGTTATCCTTACCAGGTATTGGTATCAGGGTAATGTTGGCCTCATAAAATGAGTTAGGAAATATTGTCTCTTCTTCAATTTTCTTGGAAGAGTTTGAGGACAATGTGTTAGATCCTCTTTGAATGTTTGGTAGAATTCACTAGTGAATCCATCTCGTCCTGGATTTTTGCTTTTGAGAAGGTTTTGGATGACTAATTCAATTTACATATTGTTGATCAGTCTATTTAGATTTTCTAGTTCTTCGTGATTCAGTCTAGGAAGGTTATATGTTTCTAAGAACTTGTCCATTTTGTCTAGGTTATTGAATTTGGTGGCACACAAACCTTCATAGTATTCTTGCATGATCATTTGTATTTCTGTGGTACCCATGGTAACTTCTCCTCTTTAATTTCTGCATTTCCCTCTTCCCTCCTTCTCTGCTCAACTGATTTGCCCACCTTCAGGTGATTCAATGTTCTTGTGTGTTGCTTAAGTTATCCTTTGTTGGATTATAGGTGTTCAATTTGTTGTAATTTCCAGGAGAGATTTCAAGAAGCAGTCCTCTCGCTGCCACTTCTGTGACATCATCCTTTTCTTTTCTTTCTTTCTTTTTTTTTTTGCTTTTTACAACTGTTGATAAATGAGTTCCTGATCTCTAAATCTGAATAAATAGTTTTAGTTCTCATTTTACTCATTCTCTATATACTTGTGTCTTCTGATCTTTCCTATGCCTATGTATTCACATCAGAATACTGGGCTGAATTCACTGTCTTACACTGATAGGCAGGACCCTACAACAACAACAGCAACAACAACAACAACAACAACAGTCTCTTTCCTGCTGTTCCTCCTACTTAATGATCAGGCTATCTTTTGTGTTCCCCATTTTCTTTCTTTGTAAATCTTATACGTTTCTCCATTCTGTGTCTAGCTACCGATTAACCTGTTTTTAAAACTCCACACTTCTTTCCATCTCTGAATCTGATGTTTGGTTCATTCCTTGAGCATCATTATCCTGGACCATGCTATGAAGCTTCTTAGTTGTTTTTAGAATGTAATAAAAATAAACAGACTCTTGGAAATGAATTGCTGAGTGAATTCCCTGTGTTTTTCTCACCTGGGGTTTTCCCATGAAAACATTGCCCTCAACATTCCTGTGGAGCAAACAGCAAATACAGTTGGCTGTCTATATCTATGAGTTTCTGTATCTATGGATTCAACCAACTGCAGGTAAAAATAATTGTAAAAAAGATCCCATAAATTTCCAAAAAGCAAAACTTGAATTCACCATACATTATGCACTGTGCTGAATTTATGCAAATGAAGTAATGTATAAGCATGCCCTGCTGTAGCCTGTATGCAAATACTGCTGCCAAATCACCTCCTAAAATCCAGGTCTGTGTGCTCAATGTAAGCCAAATACTGAGACACCTATTCTTGGAGACAGACAAAGGTTTATTAGATTTAGCCAAGGTGAGAGGACAGAAGACCAAGGTCTCTCAAATATGTCTTCTTCAAAGAGCAAAAGTAAGGAGTTTTTATTTAGCTAGGGACGAGGGGAGGGGGAGCTTCAAGGAACTAAGGGAAAAGTCTGTGTTTCTTCAGTCACAGATAACATTTTATGCAACCAGACTTCTGGGAAGCAGCAGCTAGTCACAACTTTCTTAAAAGGCACTTATTCCTTCTGCAAAATACACTCATAAATTCTCTCTGTGACCCTGAAGTTATCTCCTCCTGCTTGACAAAGTACACCACATCAGTAATTTATAATTATATTGTGAGAACAAGGGGTGCTGGGTTGAAGAACCAAGATTCTGCAAAATTTTTCATAATTGTGTCTGTGATGTTATCTTTGAAGTAAAAAGCAGAAACTAGACATATTGTGACCTTTGTTATTGTTTAAGCTATTATTGCTTTATGCTTAACTAGGTGTATTTTTCTTTTCTCTCAAGCAAAGTGTACTTTTAAACATTTCTCCTGGAGCTTGCTTGACAGGCAGGCCTTCAGAACATGACTAACATACTTTCTTAATCTTTGGCTGTAAGCTACATGACAACTAAAGCAACTGAAACATTTAATTAAAGCCTATATCTCTAGACTTTATCATCTAATACCTAAACATGTTTACTGTTGACTATTGGTTTCAATACTATACCATTTTATATAAGGAACTTAAGCATCCATGGATATTGGTATCTGTGGGGGTCCTGGAACCAATCCCCTGCTGGTACAGAGGGACAAATGTAGGAAGAAGTGTTTTATCCAGGGAAAAACTAGATAATACTTTCAATATTTTGCATTCCACCTCAAACTTTCTTTGCTAAAAATTCAGTTACTCCTGTAGCTTCCTGAGATCCTGAATCTTAAAGCAGTCACAAATCCTACTCCTACAGCAAACACTCCTAAGAACAATGAACACAAGAGTTGGGAGCAGAGGGACCCACAGAGCATAGTGAGCTATTTACTGAAAGATAACCACAATTGAGCTCACAGAGAGGGGGTACAGTTCAGTGGAAGAGTGTATGAGGCACTGGGTTCAGCACATTAGGTAGCCTTCAACACCACTCCTTAAAAAACACAGTTTGAGCTATCTTATCCTTTTCTTTATTGATTTACTCATTGCCTGCTCACAGGAAAAGTAAACATAGGACCCAAGACATTCATTTTAATATTATGCTATTTAGACTTCGTAAGCCTCACAAATCACTCAAGGCAGCTGGCAGAGTAAAAGTTTACATACGCTGTTAGTTTTCTATGGCAGCTGTAAAAAAATTGCCACATACTTACTGGCTTAAAACAATGGAAATTTGTTTTTTCACCCTTTGGAGTCCTGAAGTCTGAAATCAGTTATCAATAATATTACTAATTAGTTATCACTAATTATCACTAGTTAACTCCTTGACTTGTGGCAGCATCACTCCAGTCTATCTCCTTGGTCACATTGCCTCCTCCCCTGTGTGTGTGAAATCTCCCTCTGCCTCTTTCTTGTAAGGACATTTGTGATTACATTGGGCCTGCTCAAATAATCCAAGGTAATTTCCCTATTTCAAGACCCTTAATGTAATCACACCTACAAAGACACTTTTTCCATATAAGGCAGCGGTTCTCAACCTGTGGGTCGCGACCCCTTTGGGGGTTGAATGACCCTTTCACAGGGGTCGCCTAAGACCATCAGAAAACAAAAAGATATTTA
>NW_017732712.1:137580-140079 GCF_001890085.2 Hipposideros armiger | reverse complement strand
TTGATAGGGATTGTATTGAATCTATAGATTGCTTTGGGTAGTATGGACATTTTAAATATATTAATTCTTCCTACCCATGGTGCATGGTATATGTTTATACTTATTTGTATCTTCTTTAATTTCTCTTTTCAATGTCTTATAATTTTCTGAGTACAGTTCTTTTACTTCCTTGGTTAATTTTATTTCTAAGTATTTCTCTGATGCAATTGTAAATGGAATTGTTTTCTTAATTTCTTATTCTAGTTAGTTCATTATTGGTGTACATAAGTGCAACACATTTCTAAGCATTAATTTTGTATCCTGCTATTTTATTAAATTCATTGGTCAGTTCTAATAGTTGTTTGGTGGAATCTTTGGGGTTCTTTATATGTAGCATCATGTCATCTGCAAATCATAAAAAATTTACTTTTTCCTTTCCTATTTGGATGCCTTTTATTGATTTCGCTTGTCTGATTGCTGTGGCTAGGACATCCGTATTATGATGAATGAAAGTGGTAAAGGTGGGCATTCTTGTCTTTTCTCTGATCTTACGGAGACTTACTTTTAGATTTTCCCATTGAGTGTGATATTAGCTGTGGGTTTGTCATACATGGCCTTTATTATGTTGAGATATGCACCCTCTATTCCCACTTTGCTGGTTTTTTTTTCTTTCATAATAAGTGGATGCTGGATTTTGTCAAATGCTCTTTCTGCATCTATTGAACTAACCATATGATTTTTATTTTTAATTTTCTTTATGTGGTGTATCATGTTGATTGATTAGCAGATATTGAACCAACCTTACATACCAGGAATGAATGCCACTTGATCGTGTTGTATGTTCTTTTAAATGTATTGTTGAATTCTGTTTGCTAATATTTTGTTAATGACTTTTGCATCTATGTTCTTTAGGGATATTGGCCTATAGTTTTCTTTTTTTATAATGTCTTTGTCAGTTTTGGAATCAGGGTAATGGCAGCCTCATAAACTGAGCTTGGGAGCCTTCTTTCCTCTTGGACTTTTTAGAATAGTTTGAAGAGAATAGGTACTAATTCTTTTTTGAATGTTAGGTTAAAATTCACCTGTGAAGCCATGTGTCTACATGTGGGCCTCTTTGGGTTCATCTTGTTGGGGCTCTGCACTTCCTGAGCTTGTATATCTATTTCCTTCACCAGGTTAGGGAAGTTTTCAGTCATTATTTTTAAAAATAGGTTATTGATCCCTTGCTCCTTCTCTTTTCCTTTTGGTACTTTTATGATGCAAATGTTGTTATGCTTGATGTTGTCCCATAATTTCATTTAAAGTATGTTCATTTCAAAACATGTTTTTTCTTTTTGTGGAATCAATTGGGTGTTTTCTGCTACCTTGTGTTCTAAATCACTGATTCAATCTTCTGCTTCATTGAATCTGCTATTGGTTCCTTCTAGTGCATTTTTCATTTCAGTTTTGTATTCTTTATTTCTGACTGAAGAAGGAAGGCTCCCAAGCTCAGTTTATGAGCAGTGCAATAGTTATACTTTTTACCCCTCACAAAGTGACAACCCCCCTCCCCCAATCCACTGCCCCACTTCCCTCCTGATATCATACATATCTATTACAATTCCATTGACTCCATTCCCCACACTATACTCCACATCCCTTGATTATATATATATATATTAAATTACAGTTGACATACAATATTATTCAATGTCAACTTCAGGTGTACAAGGCAGTGGTTAGGCCTCTGCACCATCCATGAAGTGGTCTCCCTAACATGACATGTGACCATCTGATGCCTTACAAAATATTTACAACATTATTAATTATATTCCCTGAACTGTCTTTCATATCCCTGTGGCAATATGGTAGTTACCAATTCATGCTGTCCAATTTCTTCCCCTTATCTCTCATCCTCACCCCCTTCCATCTAGCAACCATCAGTATTTCCTCTGTATTTTTGAGACTATTTCTGCATACTTTGCTCATTTATTCAGTTCTTTAGATTCCATGTATAAGTGAGGTCATGTGGTATTTGTCCTTCTCTGACTGACTTATCTCACTTAGCATAATGTTCTCTAGGTCCAACCATATCGTTGCAAATGGTAAGATTTTATTCTTTTTTATAGTTGAGTAATTCTCCAGTGCATAAATGTACCACAGTCTCTTAATCCAGTCATCTACTGATGGACATTTCTGTTGTTTCCAAGTCTTGGCTATTGTAAATATCGCTGCTATAAACATAGGGGTAGATACCTACGAGTGGAATTGCTGGGTCATAAGGTAGTTCCATTTTCAGTTTTTTGAGATACCTCTATACTGATTTCAATAATGGATGCACCAACTTGCAGTCCCACCAACAGTGCACCAGGGTTCCCTTTTCCCCACAAACTTGCCAGCACTTGTTGTTTGTTGATTTATTGGTGATAGCCATTCTGACCGGGGTGAGGTGGTATCTCATTGTGGTTTTTATTTGCATTTCCCTAATGCTAAGTGATGTTGAACATTTTTTCATATGCCTGTTGGCCATCTGTATGTCCT
>NW_017732712.1:90241-134194 GCF_001890085.2 Hipposideros armiger | reverse complement strand
GGAGGATGGGAACAGCGCTGGGGAATTGGGGGAAGGGGAACAGACAAGTTGCTGTCCTTTAGTTCTTCAGTCTAGTTGTGGAAGACGTTGCTTCACTGGCCCAAGTTGTCACCATCATTGCGCTCTTCCCGGGTGAGGCAGATCAGTCGCCGGCTTCTGGACGGCCACTCACGGCCGCTGCTGGCCGCTCACGCTGGCTGCTGGCTCCACACGGTAGCCCATGGTAACCCACTGCCACAGGGGCTGCAGCCTACGCCATCGCCGGTGACTCACGGCAGCCCAGCTCCAGGTTGAGCTGTTGTTCAGCATCTAGCTGTGGAGGGCAGTGTCACTGGCCCTCTTATGTGGGATCCGAACCGGGGCCCTCTGGCATCCCAAGTCAGCTCTTAACCAGCACGCCACTGGGCCGGCCCAGGCCTTCCATATCTTAAGTTCAAGAATTTTTATTTTATTTTATTTTTGTCAAAAGACCAGCTTCTGTTTCTTAACCTCTTCACCTCACAATATTTATTTTAAGCTTGTATTTTCAAAATGTTACATAAATCACAATTGTTCAATCTTAACATGTAAAAGACTAACTTAATACTTGCTCAGGCAAGATAGGAATGCAAATAGAAGTGCAAGCTTTCACCAAACAAAGCAAAAGACAGAGTTATAAGATTTTGGGGGTGGGGTGGAGTTTAATTTAATTTCATTTGATTTAACTTAAATAAAACAGCATTTTATAGAATCAAAGCAAATCACGGCTTTGTGTAAAGTGGCTACGTCAGGCATGGACTAAGAATTGGACTCACATCACGTTTTCTTAAAACTGTAGAATTAAGATAAATATTAAAAGATGTTCCTGAAAATTGTGACTGAAACTCTGGAAGTTGGTTGAAAATTGAGTCTGAGTTTCTATGTCAAAATCATAGTCAAAGTTTTTGTCAAAGCCAAAGTCATTTGAACCACAAGGCTCAGTTACTCTAGGCAATATTGAGTGATCCATTCTTCAATATAATTTCCAGGAACAAATTTTTTCAGCCTTTGTTTTTAGAGAACACTGTTTCTTAGCCTATGTCCTTGATGAAATTGATAACAGCATTTTTCTACTTTACAAAAAAAGAAACAACAAAAAGAAGCTAACAAGAACTCTTCTTCCCCCGTTACATAATTCTAACCAAGTCTTTACTTTTATCTGAAGGCTCTTCTTTGCCTACAATTTTTTTTTTCTATTCACATTCTTAGCTTCAGGCAATCAACTAATTAAAAATTAGTGATATGTTTACTCACTTATACCAGTAGTGTACTTTCAATTCAGCAGTTGACTTCAAATACGATCTCTTCTAAAATAGAAAAAATGAGAAATAAAATATTTGTTTATGGCCTGGTAAGATAGAAGAGCTTGTGACAAATGTCAAAGAGTTGTTGAGAAAACAAAGGGCAGGAGTGGAAACAACCAATCCATTATCTCACCCTCATCTCCCCTCTTACCCCTCCCACTTCCCACCTCCTCCAAATGATGGTTATACCATCAGAGTCTGAGTGACCTTGGCAGTGGAAGCAAGGTAATTTTTTTCAGCAGCACATTTAACTTTTAAAGCAGAATGAAAAAAAATTTTTTTCATGAATATATGATCAAATTTTCTCTAAAATATATTTTATATACTATACTTTGTTTTACAAGAATTATATGAGTTTTAAAGATCTTGAATGTCAGAAAGAAGATGTATGTAAATCAATGACATGAAAGGCATTATGTAAACCTGACAAGGCTCAGCTCAGAACAAGTTGTAAAATCAGCTTTTACCCAAGTAAGACCATGAATATAAGTCATTCAGATTAAGAACCTTTTGGAAAATCTGGTATCAGAAAAAATAGAAGCATAGAGGGCTACAGAAAACCACTGAAAATTTCATAAAGTTTAGTACAAAGTCAAACTACAAACAGAAGCCAATACACCTGGGTAAAGGACTGAGATATAGAGCTATCTCATAAGGTGCATCCAACCTCAGGTTCTGGTAAAAATACAAACTATCAGCCTCCACCACAGACCCATGAGTGAGGAACTCTGCCCAATACATGCTAAAGTTCAAGATCCACTGATGTAAGGAATTGATCATTTTTAACAATAACACAGTACTAAGGTATTTCCAATATTTAAAAATAAAATAACTAAACATATTTGGCCTGAATTTTTATAGCTATATATTAAAATAAATCTTTAAGTCTATTAGAAAAATCTAAGTTTTTGAATTTAATTTTTTATATATTGTGAAAATAGTATTTTAGTATTAAAATATAGAAAATAGTATTAATATTTTAAAATATGATTTTAAAAAATTAATGAATTGTACATTAAAGTTTAAACAGTAACAAATATTTCTTGAATATTTGAAACCCCTTGAACATTAGGGAATCTATCCACTAGCCATACAAAGAGAAGGAGAGAAGATAAAAATGTGACAGCACAGGTTAAAAAAAGCAAAAATCAGTTAAGATGAGGAGTTGGTAAACTCTGAACTCATCTATGCCTAAGACCACATCAAAATTACAACTAAATTATAGAACTACCATCACTGAGAACCACCTGAAGATGAGTTGAACAGAATTCTTATAACTAAGGATGTAACGAAACCATGTCCAGATGGGTAGGAGGGGCAGAAATCTTGTCTGGACAGATGTAGTGATTAATAAATAGGAGGGATACCTCAGTTACGGAGGTTCCCCCTGAGGAGCAAGGGGTCTAAACCCCATACAACTCTCCTCAACCCAGGACCCCTGTTTCGAGGCGTCCCCATAACATCTGGTTGTGAAAACCAGTGGAGATTGCATTCAAGAAAGACAAAGGGCTGCAGGAGACTGAGACTCTGCTCTTAAAGGGTTCACACAAAAACCTGCTCACTTCAAGCTTCAGCACAGAGACAGCAGCTTGAGAAGCACCTGGATATGGGGAGGAATTAAATTGACTGGCTTTAGTGTGAGGGCTGGTAGGGCAGAGACTGGGGAACTCTCTCTGGGATGAAAGCATTGGCAGGCACCACAGTTCCTTTGTTGAGTTCTCTTCCTACCTAGGTGGACCAGCAGGCAGGCACAAAATCTGTTGCTCTTCATTAACCTTGCTAACACTGTTTGCTTTACTCCAGCATCTGCCTGAGACTCTGCCTTACCCAACTTGCTGACTCAGACAGAGCCACATCCTGTGGCTCCAGACCCTCTGTAAAATTGGTGGCCTGCCTTGGATTGCACTGCAAGTTCTTTCAAAGGCCTGAAAACCACACAAGGGTGGCAACTGGACTTTGGTTAGCACTGCAGATGCTCCCAAAGATGTGCAAGCTCCACTGGAGTGGCAGCCAGACTTGGGGTGCATTGTAGCACTTCCCAAGTGTCCCCAAATATGGCACAAACAGTGGCCAGTCTCAGCTTGCAGCGTAGCTCTGACCAAGCAGCCCCAACCCCAGCACAAGCAGCAGCTGGCCTTGGCTTTCATCATAGCTTCTCGCAAGCACCTCCAAACACGGCACAAGCAGCTATCAAGGGCTGATCACATTGTAGTTTCTACCAAGCGCCCCCAGCTCAGCTCAAATGGTGGCCAGCCTTGGCTTGCACTGGAACCAATCCCAAGAGGCTTCAGTCTTGACACAACCTACAGGAGGCCTGGCTGGCACAAGAGCCCCACTAAAGTAATTTTGGCTCCATGGGGTCAGTCCCCACACAAAATATCGTCAGCTGTAGTCATGGTCAGCCCTCACAGCAAACTGGCTGTTATGTCAAGCTCACCTACCAATGTGACAGCAGCAACTGAGGCCCACATATAACAGGAGAACACATGCAAGTCACACAAAGAACACCCCTGGAACACCTGAATAAGTGACCAGAGGGGACTGTGCCACTGGGCTCCACACCTTCTACATAAGGCTGCTCTTTCAAGACTGGGAGATGTAGTGAATCTACATAATACATAGAAACAAACATAGAGAGTCAGCCAAAATAAGGAAACAAAGAAATATGTCTCAAATGAAAGAATAGGTCAAAGCCCCAGAAAAAGAACTAAATGAAATGGAGACAAGCAGTCTACCAGGCACAGAGATCAAAACTTTGGTTATAAAAGTGCTCAATGAACTTGGGAGAAAAATAGATGAACTCAATGAGGACTTCAAGAAAAAGATAGAGAATACAAAAAAGAACTGATCAAAATGAAGAATACAATAACTGAAATAAAGAACACTCTAGAGGGAATCAACAACAAATTAGATGAAGCAGAAGATAAAATTAGCAATCTGGAAGACAAGGTAGCAGAAAACACCCAATTGGAACAGAAATTTAAAAAAAAAAAAAAGTAGGATAGTTTAAGGGACCTCTGGGACAACATCAAGCAGATGAATATTTGCATCATGGGGGTCCCAGAAGAAGAGAGACAGAAATGGAGAGAAAATTTATTTGCATAAATATTGACTGAAAACTTCCCTAACTTGGTGAAAGAAATAGACATACAAGTCTAGGAAACACAGAGAGTCCCAACAAGGTGAACACAAAGAGGCCCACACCAAAACACATCATAATTAAAATTTCAAAAGTGAAAGACAAAGAGATAATCTCAAAAGTATCAAGAGAAAATTGCAACCTGCAGAAATGGATAAATTCCTAGAAACATACAATCTTCCAAGACTGAATCAGGATGAAACAGAATATCTAAACAGAGCAGTTACTAGTAATAAAATCAAATCAGTAATCAAAAGCTCCCAACAAACAAAAGTCCTGGACAAATAACTTCACAGGTGAATTTTACCAAACATTAAAGCAAGAATTAATACCTATTATTCTCAAACTGTTCCATCCCCTCCAAATAAAAGTAAACTTGAAGAGGAGGGAAAGCTCCCAAACTCATTTTACGAGGCCATTGCTATTACCCTGATTCCAAAACTACAAAAACAAAAACGCTATGAAAAAAAAAAGAAAGAAAATTAGAGGCCAATATGCCTGATGAACAAAGATGCAAAAAATCCTCAACAAAATTTTAGCAAATCGAATGCAGCAATACATTAAAAAGATCATACACCATGATCAAGTGGAATTTATTCCAGAGATGAAAAGTTTGTTCAATATCCACAAATCAATTAATGTAATACACCACATAAAAATGAAGGATAAAAATTATATGATCATGTCAATAGAGGCAGAAAGAGCATTTGACAAAATTCAGCATTTATATAATAAAAGCTCTAGGCAAGTTGAGATAAAAGGTGCTCCTATGTTGGGTGCATAAATGTTTACAAGGATTGTATTTTTTTGCTGGATTGATCTTTTTATCATTATGTAATTGACCTTTTTATCTTATTATAGTCTGTTTTAAAGTTTGTTTTGTCTGATATAAGTATTGCTACTCCAGATTTTTGTTTGTTTGTTTCCATTCACATGAAATAACTTTTCCCATCCTTTATTTTCAGTTTGTGTTTGCCTTTCGATCTGAAGTGAGTCTCCCGAAGGCAGCATATGTAAGGGCCTTGGTTTTTTTATCCATTCAGCCACCCTACATTTTGAGAGCATTTAATCCATTTACATTTAAAGTAATTGTTGATAAATATGTAGTCATTGTCATCTTATTAGTCATGTTTTTAATTTTTTTCATCTTAAGGAAACCCTTCTATCATTTCTTGTATTACTTGTTCGGTGTTATTTTTTAATAACAATTGAACAAATAGCAATGAACTCCTGTAGCTTTTTCTCTTTGTCATTCAAAGGAAATCTCTTTATTTGTCCTTCAATTCTAAATCATAGCTTTACTGGGCAGTGTAATCTTGGTTGTAGGTTCTTGCTTTTCATTACTTTGAATATTTTGTACAAATCTCTTCTGGCCTGCAAAGTTTCTGTTGAGAATCAGCTGACAGACTTATGGGAACTCCTTTGTAGGTGACTAATTTTTTTTCTATTTCTGCTCTTAAGATTCTCTCTTTGTCTTTAATCTTTGGCATGTTAATTATGATGTGTCTTGGTGTGAGCCTCTTTGGGTTCATCTTGTTTGAGACTCTGTGCTTCCTGGGCTTGTATATCTATTTCCTTTGCCAGATTAGGTAAGTTTTCCATCATTACTTATTCAAATAGGTTTTGAATTCTTTGCTCTCTCTCTTCTTCTTTGGGGACCCCTATTATGTGAATGTTGGTATGTTTGATATCCCAGAGGCCCCTTAAACTATCCTCATCTTTTTTATTCTTTTGTCTTTTTGTTCTTCTCTTTTGGTGTTTTCTGCTACTTTATCTTCTAAATTGCTGATTTGAATCTCTGTTTCATCTAATCTACTGTTGATTCCCTCTAATGTTTTATTCATGTAAGTTATTGCATCCTTTATTTCTTTTTTATTAAAATTTATTGGGGTGATAATGGCCAACAAAACTACATAGGTTTTAAGTGTACAATTCTATAATACATCATCTATATATTGCATTATGTGTTCACCACCCAGAGTCAGTTCTTCTTCCATCACCATATATTTGACCCCTTTTACCCTCTTCCACCATTCATATCCTTTATTTCTGACTGGTTATTTTTTAAGTTTTCTATCTCCATTTTTATGCTTCCTATCTCTTTGTTGAAATTCTCCTTGAGATCATTGAGCATCCTTATAAACAGTGTTTTGAACACTGGTATTGCTTGTCTCCATTTTGTTTAGTTCTTCTTCTGGAACTTTTTTTCCTGTTCTTTCATTTGAGACATTTTTATTTGTCTCCCCAGTTTGGCTGCCTCTCTGTGTTTTTTTTCTAGGTATTAGGTAAGGTTGCTGTGCATCCTGGTCTTAATAGAGTGGCCATATGTAGTAGGTGTGCTGTGGAACTCAGTGGTGCAGTCTTCCTGGTCACCTGAACCAGGTGCTCCAGTTGTTTCCTATGTGTGGGTTGTGTGGGCCTTCCTGCTTGGTTGTTGTTTGCACATCAGTGAGAGGGACTGACCCTCAGGCTGATTGGTTGTGAGGGCTGGCTGTGACTACAGTGGAAGAGTTGTAGTGCAGGGACTGACCCTAAAGAGTAGGGTTTATGTTAGTGGGGTTCTGGTGTCTGCCCAGTCTTCCCTTTGGGTGTGTTGTACTTAGAGGGGACCAGGTAATGCTCTGGCTTGGTCCAAAGCTGGTCACCAGGTATGCTAGCCCTGGGGCCCCTTGGGAGGGAGCCTGCTGCAATTCAAGGTCAGCTGCAACCTGCACCTTGCCCGGGGCCACCTGGTATGAGCCACAAAGCAATCTGCAGATGGCCACTGCCCATCCTGGGCTTGGAGGTACCTTGAGAGGTCAGTTTGTGAACCAAGGCTGGCTATCACTAATTCTGGGCTGAGGGCTGCTCAGCCAGAGGTACAGGACATGCTAAAACCAGATGCTGCTTGTTTGAGTTTTGTGAATCTTTGAGAGATTTTAGGAAAGTCCACAGCATGAGCTAAGAGAGGTTGTTTGTTATGGAAAAGCCACAAGAAGTGGCTTGGGTGTGCCCAAAATTTGGGTGGAGCATTATCTCAGAGACTCACTAGTGCAGAGCAGATGAAAGGTGATAGCCAGTTTGATGGATACTCAGATATGGAGGCCTTTGCCGAAGTCTGCATGCAGGGATTGGGGAGGGCTCAACAAAGAAACAATGGCTTCCACCAGCTCCTCCCTCCAGGAGAAAGCTGCCCCTCCAGCCTTTACCCTGAAGTCAGATAATTCAGCTTTCCCCTGAATGTCCCTATTGCCTTTCAAACTGCTGTCCCACCACTAGAGCTCAGACAGAGTGAGTCCACCAGCAAGTAAGTATGTGTGCAGGCCCTTTAAGAGGTGCACCTGGGACTGCAGACACCCTCTGTCTCAGTCACAATCTCCACTGATTTTCACAACCATAAATTATGGGGACTACTTTTCCAGCATTGGAACCCTGGGCTGGTGGCCTGGTGTGGGGCTCCGTACCCCTTGCTCCTCTGGTGAGGACTAGCACATCCAATAACTCACTTCCGATTTTTAATCAGAAATCGATGGTTTTTCTGTAGTTTTGTTGTAACTAATGTGGTCATGAGAGGAGGTGAGCGCAACATCTAAATTCGCCTCCATCTTTACTGGAAATCCTAGTAATATTATTTGTGCTATATCTCCTCAGGCAAGGGAAACAAAACAAAAAATAAACAAATGGGCTATATCAATCTAAAATTTTTTTCACAACAAAGGAGACTATCAACAAAACGAAAAGACAGCCTACTAAATGGGAGAAGATATTTGCCAATGATACATATGATAAAGGATTAATATAAAACATTTATATACACAAAAAGTTCATACAACTTTACACCAAAAAAAAAATCCAATTAAAAAATGGGCAGAGGGCTCAACAGACGTTTCTCCAAAGAGGACATACATATGGCTAATAGACATGAAAAGATGATCACCATCACTAATCATCAGAGAAATGCAAATTAAATCCACAATGAGATATCACAGAAAGCCCATCATCAATAAATCAACCAACAACAAGTGTTAGCAAGGATGTGGAGAAAAGGGAACCCTCTTCGTACACGGTTAGAGGGATTACTAATTGGTACAGCCACTATGGAAAACAGTATGGAGTTTCCTCCAAAAATAAAAATAGAACTTCCTTATGACCCAGAAATCCTACTTTTGGGTATTTGTTCTAAGTAATCCAAAACACTAATTTGAAGAGATACATGCACCCCTATGTTCACTGCAGTGCTGTTTATAATAGCCAAATTATGGAAGCAACCTAAGTGCCCGCCAATAGATGCTAGGATGAAGAAGAGGTGGTACATATAAACTGGAAAATTACTCAGCTATAAAAAAGAATAAAACTTTGCCATCTGTAAGAACATGGATGTCCCTGAAGGGTACATATAATACTGAGTGAAATAAGCCAGGCAGAGAAAGACAAATACCATATGATCTCACTTATATGTGGATTCTAAAAAACTGAATAAATGAGAAACGTAAACAGAAATAGTCTCAGAGACACAGAGGAAAAACTGAGGGTGCCTCGGTTCTTAAAACTGCTATCAAGTTGCTAACCTGTTGCTGAACCCAGCTCAAGGCTGAGCCATAAACATCCTGCAAATAACTGCTACACCAACACATGTGGACTTGACCTGCTCCTTGAAGTTTTCATTTATGCCATTTGCATATTAGAACTAACCAATCTCTGCTATACTAGCCAGAATCTTTCATTTGCATGGAGGACATAAATAGCAATCACACTTGCAAATTTTACCTCTATAAAACCCCACCTTTCTTGGCTCTCTTCAGAGAGCACAATTTAGGTTGTTGCTTGAATCTGTAACTCTTGGATTGTGACCTTTTTGCTCAAATAAATGCTTTTTGTTCCTTATCACAGCCTAAACCTCTTCTTTGCTTAGCACTCACTAAGGGTCTAGGACATACTTGGCTTTTTATACAGGTCTTACTGGAGGGTCTATTCTTCCTGTTTTTCAGGTGGGGCCAGGTTTAGGAAGAAGCTCTGCATTCAATCCTAATTGAAGCTGTCTCAGCCATTTTGGACATGGAATTGATGTTACTGAACTCAATAGGCTTGTAGCTTGGGGTGTTCTATTCTAGAATGAGATGTGGTTGTCTTAAGTAGTTTTATTTACTTGAAGCAAGTAAAGGAGATGGGAGGTTCACATCCAAAACTCTGTCTTCCAGAGTAATAAACTGGTTAATTACGTGTTTCTTCTTGCCAGTTCCCTAACATTACCTGCATTTTGCTAATTACATGTTGATTTTTCCCTTGCAGTTGGCTAAATTTATCTGGTTGGGTTCCTGTCAAGCTCATCAGGGTACAGCTGTATCTGCAAAATACTGTGCTACATTTTAACATTTAGCAAGAATAGCATTTAGCACCACCCAGCCCTTGAGACCCTTGTACTAACATTGAGAAGGTGGCAAAAGGAGGGGGGGGGGGTTGTCTTTCTGTCTATCTTGTGGTGATTTTAATTACTCCCAGAGGGTCTCAGTTCTGACTTTATCTTCATTCTGAAGACCAACTGAACGTTTATAGTCGTGATTACAGAGGAACATTCAAAACCTTCCTCTTTCTATTTTTTTACAGTTTAATACAACCGGCTGAGAGGCATAGCGGCACAAGTGTGAAATTTTGTTCAGAAAGGAAATTGGTGTCAAGGGCAAGAGTTTGGAAAAAATCGGAATACTCATTTAGTTTAACCTGTTCCCGGGTATCTATGGAGAAGTTACTTAGCGAAGATATATCGTTTTGTTAAAGTTACATTAAATAATAAATAAGCCAAACAGTCTAGATTCTTAACACTTGTAATAGTTTTTTGAGCCACAGTGCCATAAGACCACGTGGCCTAATGGATAAGGCGTCTGACTTCGGATCAGAAGATTGAGGGTTCGAATCCCTTCGTGGTTGGGGTTTATTTTCTCACGCTCCCCTTCCAGGCGTCGCTGACCCAACGCGCAGATTCTAAACTGTAGCATCCCAGCCCATGGAAGATTCCCCCGGGGTGTTTCTGATGCAAGAAGTGAGTTCGCGGCGCTTGTACTTCAGAAGTTCTTGGCCAGGCAAGCCCACGAATGTGTGGGGTTTGGGAAGAGTTGGAGCACTCTCCTAGTGAACCCAGTGAGCGAGGTTGCCCGGCAGGGCAAGGGTCAACATCTGTTCCCCTGGTCTGGCAGTTTCCAAACGCCTGTTATTTTCACTTAAGACGATCCTCACTCATCTATTGGTTTACAGTTGGCAATTTGTGTCTCTGTTGAGATTTGTCTTTTTCAAGTCGGTTTAAAGGTCGCCCCCTTTCGAAAGCAAAAGCCCACGTTTTACAGGAACTAGAGAAACAACATTGCAAAGCTCGCTCCTGATTCAGGTGGACGCCTCCCGAGATGTGCGCGCTCTTTCTCCGGGTCTCTACGTACACCAGCTGCGGGTTCTCCCGCCTGTCGCGGGGTGAATTAGGCTTCGGGCAGTATCTGAGGAACCAGGCGTAAAACGAAGACCTGAAACCCTGAGAAGAGTCGAGCCAGGCAAGTTAAGACAAAGAGAGAGCAGCTTCTGCAAAAGTGGAAAGAATCTGGCCAACTACGTTTGAAAAATTAGATGAAATGGACAAATTATTAGAATAATATTATGTTTTAAATCAGACGGAAGAAGAAGTCACAATTATGAATAGTCTTAAACTGAAATAATTTGAATCGGTTGTCAAAAGTCTTCCTACTGAGAAAAATCCCATGTCGGACATTTACCGGGGGCTTCTTTAAAACATTCAGACACATATCTAATCAGACACAATTCTCCACAGTACAGGAAAAAAGAAAAAAGAAAGAAAGAAAGAAAAATACCCACAGTTATTATTGCAAAATGCCATAATGAGTTTTTTTTCCAGTTAACGTAATTTTAAAGCTGCTTAATGGAGCATAATTTTTTTAAACTGCATATATTTAAACATGTGTATAAGTATGACACATGCATAACTCATGAAACCATCACTACAATAAAGATAATGAACATAGATATTACCCCTAAAGTTTCCTCATGTCTTTTTGTAATTCCTGTCCCCCTCCCACAACCACTGCTTTCTGTCATTATATATTTGTGGTTTTATTAAACGTTATATGTTTGTAGTTTTTAGAATTGTATGAAAATGGAATTATATAGTATGGACTCTTTTTAATTCTTTCACACAGCATCATTTTGAGATTCATCCATGTTGCTTGTATCAAGAGTTCATTTCTTTTTATTGCTAGATAGTATACTGCTGTGTGCACATACCACAATTTATCCATTCACCTGTTGATGAATATTTATATTATTTCCAGTTATAAATAAAGCTGCTGTGAGCACTTGTGTATAAGCCTTAATATGGATATATGCTTTCATTTCTCTTGGGTAAATGCCTAGGAGTGGAACGGTTGGGTCATATAGTAGGCCTATATTTAATTTTTTAAAAAGAAACTGCCAAACTGAGGCTGGTATTACCTTCATATACAACATAATAGAGACATTATGAGAAAGGAAAATCATTTAAGTCAGTCTCACTCTTGAACATAGATGCAAATTATTCTCAAAGTTAAGGAACTGAACACAATTATGTTTTAAATGAATTATAAGTCATTTTGGTCTTGAGTTTATACCAAGATTGCAAAGTTAATTATTAGAAAATAAATCATTCAATTTGCACATTAGGAATGAAAAAAAACCATGTGATCCTCTCAATTGAGACAGAAAAAGTATTTGATAAAACCTAGCATTCAATCAACCTAGAAATAGGAGATAATTTCTTTAATGTGGCATCTTTGAAAAAGAGTAAATGTCAATCTTAAATGTAAAATATTTAATATTTATATGAGGAACATTGAACATATTCTGTTTGAGATTGATAACAAATCAGGATGCCAAGTCTTATCACTTTATTCAAGATTACAGGTTCTTGTGTGCCTCACTTATTGCTTGTGTAGTCATGCTCAAAGAAAAGAAGTAAAAGGTAAAATGATCGGAAAGGAAGAAAGAAAGCTTTCATTATTGATACGACTGCATACAAAGGTAAGTTATACAGATGTATTACAATAGAATAGATTGTAAGATCTAATAGATTATAATATATTATATCGGGCCTAACGAAGAGATAAACCATAAAGCAGACATTACATGCAATGAGAAAATGAAGATGTTAAAGAATAAACTCTGCACTATTTTTAAATACAATGAGCCCTTTCATTTTTTACTCCATATAAGCCCCGGAATGTGCTAGACAAATGAACTTTATTTAGTAAGCAGTTTCTAGTTTTTATTTTAATTAACCACTGACAAGCTTCATTCAGGGGGTTTAACAAGAATGTAATATAATCTAAAACCAAAAGAAGCTCTACTTTCCTAAAATTCCCCTGCTCATGCTCTAAACACCTTTCTGGACCAATTCTCTCCAACCACCCTGTGTCTTCCAGGTCCTTCCTGGAACTGAACTACAGGTAAAGTTTACCCCTGGCCTGAGCCAGGGCTGCTGGATTGTGAAGCTTTGAGAACGATTTATGAAGGTAGAAACTGATATCTTTTTTAGACTTCTGTGCTCTTCTTGGGGCTTCTAATTTGAACATAGTAGTTAAAGGACACTGAAATTGTGCCTCAAAAACATTCAAAGCCCTTTAGAGCAACTGTGCAAAAGTCTTCCTCTAATGGACATACAGATGGCCAACAGACATATGAAAAAATACTCAACCTCACTAATCATTAGAGAAATACAAATAAAAACCACAATGAGATACCACCTCACTCTGGTCAGAATGACTATCATCAATAAATCAACAAACAAGTGCTGGCAACATTGGGGAGAAAAGAGAACCCTCATGCACTGTTGGTAGGAATGCAGATTGGTGCAGCCACTATGGAAATCAGTATGGAGGTATCTCAAAAAACTAGAAATGAAACTACCTTATGACGCAGCAATTTTACTCTTAGGTATCTATCCAGAGAAATCCAAAATGATAATTTGAAAAAATATGTTCACCCCTATGTTTATTGCAGCACTATTCACAATAGCCAAGACATGGAAACAACCAAAATGCCCATCAGTAGATGACTGGATTAAGAAATTGTGGTACATTTATACAATGGAGTATTACTCGGCCATGAAGAAGAATGAAATCTTACCATTTGCAATGATATGGATGGACCTAGAGAACATTATGTTAAATGAAATAAGTCTGATGGAGAAAGACAAATACCATATGATCTTAGTTATATGTGAAATCGAAAGAATAGAATAAATGACCAAACTAATCAGAAACAGTCTCAGGGATATAGAGGAAAAACTGAGGGTTGCTAGATGGGAGGGGGATGGGGATGAGGGAGAAGATGAGGGGATTAGAAAGCTCAAATTGGTAACCACAAGATTGCCATGGGGATATGAAAGACATTTTGGGGAATATAATCAATAATGTTGTAAAGATTTTGTAGGGTATCTGATGGACACTTGTCTTATTAGGTAGATCACTTCATGGATGGTGTAGATGCCTGACCACTGCAGTATACACCTGAAGATGAAACTGAATAATAGAAATGTCAACTATAATTTGATACATATATTTAGTCACAGGATGTGGAGTACAGCACAGGGAATAGAGTCAATGGAATTGTAACAGCTATATACAATGTCAGAGGGGTAGTAGATTGGGGGCAGGGGGTTATTACTTTGTGGGGGGTGTAAATGTGTAACTGTTACATTGTTTTGTACACCTGAAACTAATAAAAACAATAAAGAGGCAGAAAAAAAATAAAGAAATACAAAATGAACAAAGAAACCTAAAAAAAAAAAGAAAGAAGTATTCCTCTTCTATTGCTATAGAGATTACAGAATTCAAACCCATATTACCAGGTAATAACAATACCTACTTCATAAGATTAAATGAATTAACATATTGTTTTAAATGTACCCTGGATTTGTTTTAATCAGGTGTGTGTGTTTTTTTTTTAAAAAGCACAGACATGGAAATGATTGTCACGAATGATTGTCACGAAGAAGTTTTTATACTCACAGATCCCTAGAACAGAAGTCATGGCATGTCATACAGGGCCACATGAGGAAGTACCAGGGTCAGTTTTCACTGTCCAATAATGAAAACTTATGTTATGGAAGAAACAAAGAGAGTAATGGATGAAGGCAGAGACTAGAGGCGACGTGGGAGAAGGAAAGGAGAAGAGGAAGGAGATGCAGGGAATTCAGAAGAAGGGGCTCAGTTTGTAATAAAGTATTTAATATACGTTACTGGAATGACAGTTGAGTTAGGGTTGATCTCATTTAGATCTTAGACTCTTCTAGGAAGCAATCACTTATTAATAAAACAAATAGTAATATATTTTAATTCCATACACACCTCTGGTTACTTGGGATAAACAATAACAATTTCAATAGTCTCTGCCTTGAAAAGCTTAATTTTAGTGATGTCAATAACCAGGAGAACTCCTGACTTTACAGCTATGATTTCCCTGTGCCTGTCCCATGCCACCAACCATGGTATTTGTGTGTGTGCGTGCTTTAAAATAAGCTTACAGCAGAAAGGAACAAGGAAGAGATAAATCCACAGTAGCAGGAAAATGGTGTTTATTACATTTGACAGAAGACAGCAGTATTATTTAACACCCATTTTGCTTCTGTCTTTTCCAACAAGAAAAATAATCTTTAAAGTGAAAAAGGACAAGATTAAGGGGAAATATGAGACTGAAGTGTGAAAGGGTAACAGAAGAGCTTTTACCTATTTATGGTATTTAAGGCTATACACCCATAGAAATAGTTTTTCAGGATATTAAAAACATTGTTAGCTGTAATTATATCTGTAAGAAGTTCTAGCGGTATAAAAATATCCTGAGTTTACAAAGAGGTTAAATTAAATTTTAAAGTCTAAAAGGCAAGCTTAATTTAGAGATTCTGTGATTTTGTACACTTATTTTTAGTAGAATGCACTGTGAAGGCCTGTGCAGTGTGGTGATCATTAGGTGAAGGCTTAGATTTAGAAAGGACAACTCATAAAACAAACATATGAGTCAAGCCAAAGTAGAATTCTAGGTCTGGGATTTAGGCTCTGTTTGGACATGTCTTGCTACATTTAAAAAAAAAAGATTTTATTGGGGAATTGGGAGAGAGAACAGCATTGGAGAATCAGGGAAGGGGAACAGTCAAGTTGCTGTCCTTTTGTTCTTCAGTCTAGTTGTGGAGAACATGGGTTCACTGGCCCATGTTGGTATTGTGATCATTGCGCTCTTCCCGCCTGAGGCAGATTGGTCGCGGGCCATTGGACAGCCACTCATGCTGGCTGCCCGCAGCTCACAGTAGCTTATGGCAGCCCACTGCAGCCTACGCCATTGCCGGCACTCACAGCAGCCCAGCTCCAGGTAAAGCTGTTGTTCACCATCTTAGCTGTAGAGGGTGCAGCATCACTGGCCTGTGTGGGATTTGAACCGGTGGCCCTACTGTTCAAAGCTCGCACTCTCAAGCCAACTCTTAACCAACAAGCCACTCGGCCGGCCCTGTCTTGCTACATTTGAATTGATTTGGTTGAAGATATAATATGTGTGTTAATTAAATTTGTATGTAATTTATAGCTGGTTATGGTTAATGACAGATTTGAGATCCCAAAATTACTATTGATCAGAAGGATGCAGTAAATTTGGAAGAAGTCAGTTGCTGAACACAATATTGGAGATTGAAAGCAACTTTTAAAAAAAGGTTTATGTGTTCTAGTTGACCATAAGCCACACTTATTTTTAAGCTATTTCAAAATAAAAGAAACTTTGACATGAATTCATAACCAGAATATTTAAAGAATTCCTATAAATTAAAAAAAAATCAAACAAACCAAGAAAAAAAAATGGGGGAAAACCTTCACTAGACCCTCCACCAAAAAAATCCAAAAGGTCAGTAAATAAATGAAAAGATAAATAACTTCATGTCATCAGAAAAATACAAATTAAAATGTCGATAAGATACCACTAAATGGCAAACATTTAAAAATGAAAATATTAGGTCTTTGCAAGTGTATGGAACAACTCCAACTCTCCTACTGTTATGGGCCGAATGTATCCCCCCAAATTCATATGTTGAAGCCCTCACTCCCAATTTGATGAGATGAGAAGGTGGTGCCTTTGGGAGATAATTAAATTAAATCATGAGGGCTCAGCCCTTATGATGGGATTAGTGCCTTTATAAGAACAGGAAGAAACACAAGTTTCCTCTCTCTGCCATGTGAAGATAGAGCAAGAAAGCAGCCATCTGCAAGCCAGAAAGGGGGTCCTTACCAGATCCTGACCATACTTGCACCCTAATCTTAGACATCTTAGCCTCCAAAACTGTGATAAGTAAATATCTGTTTTTTAACCCACCCAAGTTATGGTATATTGTTATAGCAGCCCGAGCTGACTAAGACACCTACCTCATTAGTGTGAGTTATATTTTGCTAACAGAGGCATAGTCCTATAATCAAAGGAATAGTGCTATAATTCTTTTTCTTACACTGATCTTCCTAAAATGTTATAATTCAAATTAGAGTGTTCTAAGGTACTAGAGGCAAATAAATATACAAAAATCAATTGTATTCCTATCTACAAGTAATAGACAATTATAAAATGAAATATGATACGATTGTTATAAGATAAATTGCACAGAATGTGTAATATTTACTAACAAACCTAATAAAATCAATATTTAGTACTAGATCTAGTGAAATTATGTCCACAAGATTTCTATGGACAAAGCTATGAAATTTTAGTGAGAGAATTTAAGTAAGGCCAAAATAAATGGAGATGCATACCAAGTCTACGGAATGAAATACCCAGTATTATAAAGATGCCACTTCCCCCAAATTAATCTACAGATTCAAAGCAATCCCAATCAAAATCTAAGTAATTTGGAAATTGATAAACTTAGTTCTAAAATACATAGAGAATTATAAATGGGCAATTAAATAGGACATGAGTGAAGATAAGGAACAAAATGAGAGGATTTGCTCTACCTGGTATTGAGACTTATTTAAATTTCTACAGTAATTTAAAAAGCATGGCACAGGATAGGTAAATAGAGAAATCAAACATAACAGACAGCTAATGCTCATGTGGACACTTGATAGACAACAGATGATACACTGCAGATGAGGGGATTGAAATTTTAACTAAATAGTTCTATAAAAAATGGACATATATGTATTAACCTATACTTTATCATACAGGAAAAACCTGTTTGAATTAAAGACTTAAATGTAAAATACAAATATATAAAAATTTTGGAACATTATAAAGAAGAATATATTCATAAACTTGGGGCATAAAATAGTTTTATCAACAAGCACAACATGACAACAATAAAGAAAATGATTGACAAATTTGACAACATTAAAAAATTTTAAATCAATCAAGAGCCACTATGAGAGAAAAAAGGCATTGGTATATTGTTGGATGTAGGGTATTTTCACAGATGTCCTTTGTCAGATTGAGGAAATTCCTTTCTATTCTTATTTGAGATTTTTCATCAGGAACGGGTATTAGATTTTGTCAAATACTTTTTCTGAGATGATCAGGGTTATTTGTATATTTGTTTGGTTTTATATCTTATTAATATGGTGTATTAAATTAATTAATTTTTGAATGTTAAACCAACCTTTCATTTCTGGGATAAAGCCCACTTGGTCATGGTTTATAATTCTTTTTATATGTTGCTGGATTTTGTTTGTTAGTTGGGTCATCGGAAAAGCCATGACACATTTTTGCAACGAAAAACATAGAAAAAATACGTCGTGACTTTTCTGACGACCCAATATTTTGTTGAAGATTTTGGGGTTCATGTTCATAAGAGATATTGGTTTATAGTTTTCTTGTGATGTCTTTGGTTTTGACATCAGGGTAATAATGACCAAAATAATAAAATTAGTTAGGAAGTGTTTCCTTTTTTTCTATTTTTCAAAAGGGTTTGTGAAGAATTGATATCTATTCCTTTAAAAATGTTTGGTAGAATTCAGCAATGAAGACATTTGGGCTTGGGCTTTTCTTTGTGGGTAGTTTTCTTTGTGGGTTGCCAATTTTGTTTGTTATAGGTTTATTTATACTGGCTACTTTTTAAAGTTAGTTTCAGTAGTTTGTGTTTTTCTAGAACTTTGTCCACTTTATCTAGTTAGCTAATGTGTTGGTGAACAATTATTGGAAGTACTCCTTTATAATTATTTTTATTTTTGTAAGGTCACTAGTAAGGTTCCCTCCTTCATTTCTGATTCTAGTAGTTTCGGTCTACTGTCTTTTCCCCTTAGTCAATCTAGCTAAAGGATGTCAGTCTTGTTGATTTTCTCAAAGAACCAGCTTTTGATTTCATTGATTTTCTCTTATTTTTCTATTCTCTGCTTCATTAATTTCCACTCTAGTATTTCCTTTCTTCTGCTCACTTAGGTTTAGTTTGTTCCTCTTTTCCAGTGTCTTAAGGCGGAATGCTAGGTTATTAACTGGAGACTGTTTTTCATTAATTCTTTCCTTTTTTTTTTGAAATGTAACCATTTTTTTTTCAATTCCAAAAGCTCATTTATAGAATAATCTAATACATCAAATTTACAAAATTCACTATTTGATTTTACAAAATGTTTGATTTCTCAAATTTTCAGTATTTCATATGGGAATTTTTCAGTTCATACGTTTTTCTTATTTTGTTTTGTTAGTTTCAGGTTGTTTTTCTTTCTTAACATATGGATTTATAGTTGTAAATTTTCTTCCTAGCCCTTCTTCAGCTGCATCACATAAGATTTTGTATGTTGAGCCTTCATTTTCATTTATCCTTAACTATTTTTTATTCCTTTTTGATTTTTGCTTTGATGCATTGCTTATTTAAGAGTTTGTTTAATTCTCATATATTTGTGAATTCTATCAAGTTCTTTCTGTTATTAATTTATATATTGTGGTTGAACATACTTTGTATTATTTTGATCCTTTTATTTCTTTTCTTTTTTTATTGTGTTTTTTCCAGGACCCATCAGCTCCAAGTCAAGTTGTTGTCCTTCAATCTTAGTTGTGGAGGGCGCAGCTCAGCTTCAAGTCCAGTTGCCACTTTTAATCTAGTTGGGAGGGGGCGGGGTGGCATTGTCCACCATCCCATGCGGATGTCAAACTGGTGCTCCGGCGCAGCTCACTGGCCCATGTGTGAGTCCAACCAGCGACCCTGTTGCTCAGAGCTTGTGCTTTTAACTAACTGAGCCACTTGGCTGGCCCTATTTTGATCCTTTTAAATGTATTAAGGTTTGTTTTGTGGCTGAGTATATGGTTTATCCTAGAGAATAAACCATATGCACTTGAGATGAATGTATATTCTGTTGTCTTGAGGTGGAGTGCTCTATAGGTGTTTGTTAGGTCTAGTGAGTTTATACTTTTGTTCAAGTCTTCTACTGTGTTTCCTTGAAAATAAGACCTAAACAGAGAATAAGCAGCTGTAGCATGATTCCTTGAGGATATGGAGGGCATGCACCCCTCACATGAGGGTTTTATGACCTCTTTCAGGGAGAAGGGTGCCTTTTCCACAAACTCCTTCAGCTTAAAATATTCAGTATGCTAAGGTGCCATATTTTGGCACCTAAAATCATGAGAGGGCTTATTTTCCAGCTAGGTCTTATTTTCGAGGAAACAGTGTATTTTCTTGTTGATCTTCTGCATAGTTCTATCTATTATTAAAAGTAGGATATTGAAATCTTCAGCTATTATTGTTGAATTGCCTATTTATCTCTTTATTTCTTTTTTTCTTTATGTACTTTGCTGTTATTATATTGGGTGCATGCTTATAATTATTATATCTTCCTGGTGGATTGAACCTTTTTTCATTATAAAATGTTGCTCTTTATATCTAGTAACATCTTTTTTGTTTTAAAAGTCTATTTTGTGTTGTGTTAATATTAGACACTTCAGCATTCTTATGGTTGTTGTTTGCAAAATGAAAAATCTTTTTCCACATCCTTTTGTTTTCAATTTGTTGTATGTTTGAATCTAAAATCTGTCTCCTGTAGAGTGCATATAGTTATATTTTGGGCCCTTTTAAATCTAGTATGGCAGTTTCTGCCTTTTAATTGGGTTGTTTAATCCACTCACAATTAATATTACTTTTGATATAATGGGATTTATATCTGCCATTTTACTTTTTGTTTTCTCTGTTATTGGAAAATATATTACATTTCTATATGTTATATTTAATACTTCATATATGTGTATGTGTGTGTGTAGCAATTGCTTTTTAAATAAGTTAAGAGAACACAGGAGAAAAAACATGCATTTATACAATTTTTTTAAATGACATAACTACCTTTACTGGTGCTGTGTGTGTGTGTGTGTGTGTGTGTGTGTGTGTGTGTGTGTGTGTATTCAAATGACTGTCTGGGGTCTTTTACTTTCAGCCTAGAAAATTTCCTTTAGAATTTCTTGTCAGATGGGTGTACAAGAAGAAAATTATCTCAGTTTTTGTTTACCTACAATAGGAATGCCTTTATTTTGCCTTGATTTTAAAATACTAGCTTTGCTGGATATATGACTCTTGCTTGACAGTATTTTTTCTTTGAGCATTTCGCATGTGTTATCCCACTTCTTCCTGGCCTGAATTTTTTCTGATAAGACGTCAACCTTTAATTTTTCTTAGTTGCAAACTCTGGAACCCCTTTCTTCCTATTTTAATCTGGACTGGCTGTTCTCTAACCATGCTTCTTAAGTGTCTTCCTTGGGCTTTTCTTCCATCAACCTTCTTCCAATTTTGGATCCCTATGCCTTCCTCTTTCTTAGTTTATATCATTTTGATGGAGAACAGCCTCCAGGAGTTTTCTGAGAAGATCCCTCTCTCTGTAAATGGCTTTAAAACACACTCACTTTTGATTAATAGTTTGGCTAGGTATAGAAACCTAGACAGGAAATCCGTTTCCTCATAATTTACGAGACATTATTACATTGTCACTTTCAACTGTTATCTTTATTAAGATCAATATTTCTAAATAAAATACACATGCTGTTTTTTGTTCAGATTTAGTTCAGAACCTAAAGCAAAAAAGTTTAGCCTAGTCCTGGTGTCTTGGTTGGTACCCAGTAGGAAGGTCCTCAGGAGTATCTGGACAAAAGACTGTACACCCAACTTCCAGCCACTGTGACAAGTATGCTACCCATAAGAATTTTCTGTTATAGAATTTATTTGAAAAAATGTTAGGCAAACTGGCAATAAGGTATCAGGTGTGACTGCTTGGTATCTCTAAACTATTAAAAATTAAATATGTAAATGTTTCTCAATGTGGATATCAACTTCTCTCTCTGTCATGGGTGACAAGGCAAACCAGTATACTTACCAAAAGGACAGCAAGCACTTGGAAGATGCAGCTAGAGTGGCTAGTTTTTTTTTGCAAGATCTGGCAAGGAATGTGGACAATACCTACTCATTTATACCTCTACTCACTTTAGAGATCTGGAAACTCTGGATCTTTCACAGGGGGGACTCTGAGCTTGGTTCAAGGACCCAAGGAGACTGAAGCTTATTCTGGTGATAAATTTAAATGGCTCAGCCTCTGGGACAACATCAAGTATACCAATATTTGCATTATAGAGATAGCTGAAGGAGAAGAGTGAGGGCAAGGAATTGAAAACCTATTTGAAGAAACAATAACAGAAAACTTCCCTAACCTGGCAAAGAAAATAGATATGCAAGCCCAGGAAGCACAGGGAGTCCCAAACAAGATGAACCCAAACAGGCCCACACCAAGATGCATCATAATTAAAATGACAAAGGTTAAAGACAAAGAGAGAATCTTAAAAGCAGCAAGAAAAAAGCAGTTAGTTACCTACAAGGGAGTTCCTATAAGACTGTCAGCTAATTTTTCAACAGAAACTTGGCAGGCCAGAAGGAGTTGGCAGGAAATATTCAAAGTGATGAAAAGTAATGACATACAACCAAGATTGCTCTACTGAGCAAGGCCATCATTTAGAACTGAAGGACCGATAAAGAGCTTTGCAAACAAGAAAAAGTTAAAGGAGTTCATCACCACCAAACCAGTATTACAAGGAATTTAGGGAACTTATTTATGATGACAAAAAAATAAAAAATAAATAAAAATAAAAAATATGAATAATAAAATGGAAATAACTACATATCTATCAACAATTGCTTTAAATGTAAATGGATTAAATACCCCAATCAAAATTAGGGAGGCTAAATGGATAAGAAAACAAAACCTTTACATAAGCTGCCTGCAAGAGACTTACTTCAGGTCGAAAGGCACACACACACTAAAAGTAAAGGGATGAAAAGAAGATATTTCATGAAAGTGGAAACCAACAAACAAAAAGCTGAAGTAGCAATAGTTATGCCTGACAAAATAGACTTTAAAACAACAGCTATAACAAGGGACAAAGAAGGATCCAGTAATCCCACTTCTGGGTATTTATCCAAAGAAACCCAAAATTCTACTTCAAGGGGAAGTATGCATCCATATATTCATTTCAGCTTCGTTTACCATGGCCAGGATGTGGAGGCAGCCTGGGTATCCACTGATGGAAGAATTGATAAAGAGAAGGCAGTACATAATATACAATGGAATATTGCTCAGTCATGGAAGGGAATGGGTTCTTGTCATCTGCAGCAACATGGATTGACCTGGAGGGTGTTGTCCTGAGTGGAGTGTCAGACAGAGAAAGACAGATGTAATGTGATTTCACTTATATGTGGAATCTAAAGAACAAAGTAAACAGCTGGCTGAGTGGCTCAGTTGGTTAAAAGCTCACTCAAGAGTGTGAGCTCTGAGTAACAGGGTCGCTGGTTCTACTCCTGGCCCGAGCTGAGCTGCCAATGGCTGCCAACAGGTGGCAGGATGGCTCAGTTAAAAAAAAAAGAAAAAGGGATATTTAAAAGTACAAATTGGTTGTTACACTGTAGTCATGGGTATGCAGGGTACATAAGGAATATAGTTAATAATATTGTAATAACTATGTGTGGTGTCAGATAAGTACTAGATTTATTGGGATGATGGTTAGATAGTTAGGAGGGTGTCTGGGGGAGGATGAAAAAGGTGAAATGATCAAGAAGTACAAATTGGTAGTTACAAAATAGTTATGGGAGTGTAAAGCATAAAGAATATAGTCAATAATATGGTAATAACTATGCATAGTGCTAGGTGGGCACTAGACTAGTCAGAGAGAACACAAATTATGTGTCTAAATACTATGTTGTGCAGCTGAAATTAATATAAAATAATATTTAATGTCTAAATAAATAAATAAATAAAGTATTAAAAAATTTAGAAAAACATGGCTCAGAGTCCCCAATGGTTTTGGAGTCTCTAGGCTGTGGCAAGAGAAGAGAGGACCCAATAATTACAACAATGAGAAGATCCCCAAAATAATAAACTGATAACTTATCTTAGGATCTTATTATGTGCTACATACTTTTTCCATTCATCTATCTCTTTGTAACAAATCTCACCCAAAATTAGTGACTTAAAACAATAATTATTTCTCTTGTTTACAATTCTACAAGTCAACAGCTTGGGCTGTGCTCAGCTGGGAAATTATTTTGCTAGTTTTGCTTGTGGTCACTCATGTGATTGCAGTCATCTGGCAGTTTAATTAGTACTGAATGGTTCAAAGTGTTCCCACTCACATATCTGGAGTGCCAGTTGGAATGTCAGTGATGGTAGAGACTCTACTACCTCCATGTGATTTTCCATCCTCTAGAAAGCTAGATGGCATTTCTTCACATGACGGTCTTAGGGTCCCAAGAGGGCAAGAAGGGGTGTTGCAAGGCTTCTTGAGGTCTAATCTTGGAATTCCTACATCACTTCCACAACATCATTTCCACAGCATTCTATTGGTCAAAGTTAATCACAAGGTTAGCTCACATAATGGGGGAGGGAAACAGACTCCACCTCTCAATGAAAACAGCTGCAAAATCACATTGCAATGGGATATGAATACAGATATGGGAGAAATTTGTGGTCATTAATCAATCAATGCTTTATTATTTTATTTAACACTAAAACAACACTGTGAATAGCCCTTATTGATATACCCTTTGTACATACTGGTAAGTAAATTATCCATTATCAGTTTTTTACCAAATATTAATCTAACCTGGTCTGTGAGCATTGTTTTGAGCCAACATTTACATGGTGGGCAGCTCAGGGTGGGGCCAGGGAAAATGTAAACACTCCAAAATGTAGCAGCATCTGGAAAAGAACTCATAGTGCTGAACATTTGCACACAGGCAAATATAAAACCTGTAAAGCTGGACAGTTCGATGTCTATGTCTCCAGGATGTTTCTGAAAATGTTTAAGATCAAGAGGGTGAGATTATGTGGCCCACACACAGCCTCCATAGGGTTAGTTCATTTCTTGAGACTGAATATCTGCATCTCCGATATAACTGTAGGCATCTTGGACATATTAAGAGTCATAAGAATCTCAGAGGAAGCCCAGAAGAGTTAAAAAACTGAGGTAAGGAAAGCAGTTTCAAGGACAGGAAATTTTCAACTGAAATATTTATAAAAACCAAGATTGTTTAAATTTCACAGAGTTAACAAATCAGACATAGGATTGTTTTTCACTAATTTTTATATGTACCTGAACTTTGTGCCTGAGAACTTGATAGTCAATTTCTTACTGAATTGAATACTGTGAGCAGTTGTCTTGGCAACTATCAAACACTAGTTGCCCAAGTGTTAGAAAAAAGCAGGCACCAAAAACAGTGGGATAATATTTGCTATGCATGATCTTGAGCAGAGAATTTTAAGACAAATCATAAGCAAGCTCTGAGTACGATGTAAATCAAAACAGTTCACCTGCTGAGCTAGCTCTTTAGCTTAGGTGGGGCTATTCCCAGGAAAAGACTAGAGGGAGTCAGGAATACGGCACTAGTTCTGGAGTGTTGATTCTTAAGCTCTAGCATGCAATGCAGTACCAAACGTCTTCTTTTTCATGAGACGGGTCAAACTGGTCCAGCAGCATTAATTAAATTGTGGTATGTCAGTGGATAGATTGAACAGTTTCTCTTAAAAATATGTAATGATATGGAATATTTAGTCATTATATGTACAGTTCTTAGAATAGTTCCAACCCTATAGCAAGGGTTTCCTTTAGCAACATCATCATGCAAAATAGTTTGTTATAGAATTAAATAAAAATAAAACAGAATGCAAGAAATATAGATGTTATGTATTGGGTAGTCGAAAAAGTCATGATGCATGTTTGCAACAGATGGCACTAGTTCATTTTTGGAAGTACTAGAGTCATCTGCATCTATGTTATTGCTATGTCATTTGATAGCTGACAGTTCTAGCTTCATTCTAAAAAAATTGAGTGATTTGGTTGAGTTTTGGAGATTTTACAACAAGTTGAGGATTAGAAGACCAAACTGTGCATTTTTGCCATATTTTACTGTTTACTTCCATAAAGGTAAGAACGTGCTTCAAGCTTGTGAAAAGTTGCATGAAGTTTATGGTGACAATGCTCTACAAGAACGTCAGTGCTAACAATGGTTCATGAAATTCTGTGCTGGTGATTTTGATCACAATGACGCTCCTTGGTCAGGAAGGCCCACCAAGGTTGATGACGACAAAATAAAGGCATTGATTGAGTTAAACCCATGTTACATGACACAAGAGATTGCAGAAACATTGAACATCCATCATTCAAGTGTTCATGATCACCTGAACAAGCTGGGATATGTAAGCAAGCTCGATATTTGGGTTCCACATGAACTCAAAGAAGTTCATTTGACAGTGCGTATAAACATCTGCAATATGCTCATTAAACGTGAGAAAAATGATCCTTTTTTGAAGTGACTGATAACTGGTGATGAGAAGTGGATTGTTTACAACAATGTGTTGTGCAAAAGGTCTTGGTCCCAATGTGATGATTCGCCTCAAACGACATCAAAAACAGACTTTCATCAGAGGAAGGTTATGTTCTCAGTGTGGTGGCATTTTAAAGGTGTCGTGTTTTTCAAGCTCCTACCAAGGAACCAAAAAATCAATTTGAATGTGTACTGTTGGCAATTGGACAGTTTGAACAACTCCATCATCCAGAAACATCCAGAGCTTGTTAATTGTAAAGGAGTTGTGTTCCATCGCGACAATGCAAGACCACACACAAGTTTGATCACCCATCAAAAATTATTGGAGCTTGGATGGGATGTGTTGCCATACTCACCATACTCGCCTGTCCTTATGCCATCAGATTTCCACTTGTTTTGCTCTGTTCAAAACTCCTTGTGTAGTATAACATTCAATTCAGATGAGCTGTAAATCAGCACCTTGTTCAGTTTTTCGCAAATAAAGACAGGTCCTTCTATGAATGAGGAATTATGAAGCTCACTGAAAGGTGGCAACAGGTTATCGAACAAAATGGGCAGTATATCATTGATTGATCTTTGTTCTTTATATAAATAAGTGACCTTTGAAAAACATACACAAAATACATCATGATTTTTCTGACAACCCAATAGTATATATGTGTGTATGTATGAGTATGTATGTGTGTGTGTATGTGTGAGTGTGGTATAGTCACAGCCATGTCCCATCCAAAAAGCTCTAATGAAAACTTTCATAGAAAAAAGGCATGAAATGAAACACTGCAAATATAAACAGTGGATTTCTCTGAGTATGAGACTTTAGAAAACTTTCAAGTAATTATCTTATTGTTTTTCTGCATTCCCTTAAGCCTGAGTTGTATCCATATATTTAATACTGATTTTTCTATAGGAAATATTAGTTCTATTAATGTTTCAGGGTAGCAACATATTTAAACATTATTATGGGGCCGGCCGAGTGGCGCGATGGTTAAGAATTTGCTTGGGATGCCAGAGGGCCCCGGTTCGGATCCCACATATGAGGGCCAGTGACACTGCCCTCTACAGCTAAGATGCTGAACAACAGCTCAACCTGGAGCTGGGCTGCCACGAGTCGCCGGCGACGGCGTAGGCTGCACTCCCTGTGGCAGTGAGTTGCCATGGGCTACCGTATGTAGCCAGCAGCCAGCGTGAGCGGCCAGCAGCCGCAGTGAGCGGCCGTCCAGAAGCCGGCGACTGATCTGCCTTGCCAGAGAAGAGCGCAATGATGGTGCCAACTTGGGCCAGTGAAGCAACATCCTCCACAACTAGATTGAAGAACAAAACGACAGCAACTTGTCTGTTCCCCTTCCCCCAATTCCCCAGCACTGTTCCCATCCCCCCAATTCCCCAATAAAAATAAAAATAAATCTTTAAAAAACAAAACAAAACAAACAAACAAAAAACTATCCTAAGAAGCTATGACTTGTTCTTTTAAAAAAAAAAAAACAAAAAACATTATTATGTTAAAAAACAGCCAGTAACTAGGCGGGAATGGGATAGGTGGCATCTGAAGCAGAAAGATGAGCAGAGCGCAGAGAGTGGAAAAAGTGGAGGTGCAGGAAATTAGAACAGCTGAGATGGAAAATCTGCAGGAATCCAGACGCTATGAAAATGTACTATGTTCTTATAGGTAGAATATACACTCTTAAGTAGAATCCTCAGCCGTAGTGTAGTGATAGACACGTCTGTTTTGCATGTGGTCATTTTAGCTTCCTGCTTTTGTGGAACCAATGTGATTTCTTTCATTAAAAAACACAGATAATCACTGTGTTGGTTTAAAATTCCTGTACGTGTCTTACCTCTCTCCTTTGGGTTGCAGTGCAGTGATTTCTTTCAGTTAAATAACAGCTTTCAAGTAACAGTGTGAATTTAGAGAAGCCATGGGAATCTGAATGGAAAATTGAAACACAAATGACTGAGACCCTCAGCCCTGGGAGCATCTCTGTGTTGTGGGAGAAATGGTTCCAGATTGGCTAATACTGGGGATCCCTTGATTCCTGCTTTTAATCCCTTTTTGGAAGCTCCATATCAGAAGGTGCGTTTTGTTCATATTACTCAATACCTTTAATAGAAATATTTTAAAAGTCCTCATCTGCGAAAGAGATTCACTTACATCTCTCCAAGAATGAACCTGGCTTATAACTGTGGTGCAGTTGGTTAGTGCATGGTACTTACATGATAATACACTCTTGAGCATGCTGAGGTTGTGAGTTTGAGTCTCATTTAGAGCAGCTTTAACTACTTTCCAGACCAAAGGGAGTGAAAGAGTGGGCCCATCCTTAGTGCACATTGTTCCACCAGTGTACCATCTAAATTCAGAGCTGGTAAAAGTTTTAACATTTGCACTGTTACTTTGTGACAGTGGTTATTTCTTCTCTACCCGTTCCCTCATTGCCAACAAGATGGTGGATAATTCAGCTTCAAATATCTCATCTCAGATGATTGGAAAAAGAAGATGTGGTACATATATACAGTGGAATAGTACTCGGCCATAAGAAAAAAAGAAATACTGCCATTTGCGACAACGTGGATGGATCTTGAGATTATCATGCTAAGTGACAAAAGTCAGATAGAAAAATAAAAAACAATATGACTGCACTCATATATGGCATATAAAATCGAAAACAACAAAGGAACAAGACAAACAATAAAAAACTCACAGACAATAGTTTAGTGGTAACCAGAGGGTAACGGGGGAGGAGAGTGGTAGAGAATGATAAAAAGGGTCAAATATATGGTGATTAAAAAAGAACTGACTCTGGGTGGTGAGCACACAATGTAATATATAGATGATGTACTATAGGATTGTACACTTGAAACCTATGTAATTTTACTAACTAATGTCACCCCAATAAATTTAATAAAAATAATTTCATTTTAGCATCTTCTTTCTCAGGCCACTTTTGGTACCAACTGTTGCAGGTTGGGGTTCCCTGGAAATAGTCTAAAATGGAGATTTGCATTCAGAAAATTTACTGGAAAATTACCCCAGGTTCAATAACTTAAGGGCAAAAAAGAAAAGCAAAATTTGTCCGAGGGAAAAACTGGGCTGAAGTGCAAGTACATAAAGGCATCAGTCTACCCTTTGGGGGTCTCGCAGCTGGGATGGGCCCTTCAGAGTTGTCCTAAGTTGAGAAGTCAGGTACTGACCTCTATACCAGTCATTGACCAGTAGTTGGATACTACTCCTGGAAAGGGGACATGACCTTCACCTGAGGCAATTTCTAAAGAGGAATGACAATTAAGAGCCATCAGGTGGCAACCTTCCAAGCATCTGGGAGGATAAATCTTCCTGCTCCAGAGGTTCAGGCCATTTTGCACAATACACCATCTGTGATAGAGTGAAAAAGAGGAGAGAGATAAGACACAAGATAGGAATTTAAAACCAACACAGCGATCCCAGGTGCAGCAGAAAACATTTTATTGTAGACAGTGACAGGGCTGGTTCTGAAGCGGAGGAATCCAGGGTTAAGAAGGAAAAGCCCGTTCTTCAAAGCATGCCCTGCCCAGGGGTCATAATCTGAATGCACTAAAATAAGACAATAAGGAGTTATTGTAGGGTCTGTATTAGAGAGAGGCCCTGGGTCTCACTATTATGGAGATAGTGAGGAAATCACCTTGTGAGGTGGTTTCCTGCTCTCACTCTGCCTTAGAGCTCCTACAGGAAAAGGACAGGCCAGTCGGGGATGTGGGTGTCATGAATGAAGACTGATCCAAAAAGAGTTGGAAACTGACAATACATGTTTGTCCTAGGGGAGAAAAAATGTTATGAAGGGGAACCTAGATTGTATGGCTCTGATCCCTAGCTGTTTCTGCACCTTTAGGGTGGAGAGAGAAAGGGAGTCAGGATGTCTAAGAACATTCTTCTTCAGGATATTGTGACAGACTGAACATTTCTCATGAATGGATGATTTTCCTTTGGTAGATATGAATTATTAAGTTTGTAACAAAAGTCTGAAGATTTAGGGTTTTCATTCTTTTGTTCTTCACTCACATATTCTTGCAAGGAGAAAGAGCAGTAGTCTTCTGAATACAAACCTATTTAATAGAGTGGCAACTTTAACAGTATAGAGACGATTTAGTCAAGGGGAGACAATTTAGCGAGTATGTGAAAAGAAGGATTGTTCTGAACATGTCTTCAGGTGAAAAGCAGGATGGCTCCTGCCCCCAACTTGGCATTTCTATTTAGTTTTGAACTGCTTCAGGTACACCAGGATATCTGACTTGACTGTGTTGACTGGAGCCCAGTGGAGCCAGCGCATGACAGGAACTCCATCAGGTCCCACCAGGAACTTTTCAAAATTCCAGCGAATGTCATGAACCTTTATGGGCTCCCAGGAGATATGTTTGAAAGATCCCAAAAGCTCAGAGGGGTGAGGACAAGAATGCTGAAGCAGAGAGATTGAAAAGAGAAACAACAACATCATTTCTTTTCCTGGGTGTTGTAGGCTATTATCATCCACAGGTAATCCATTCCCCCTCCTACATCTAGATATTTTAATTTCATGTGATTCTTAATAAATTCTGTGAATTACCACCATGTCGAGTACCAAGAGTGTTGTAGATGTTATAGCAAGTGTGTTCCCTCTTTGTGTTTTCCCCATGACCCCATCACAAAATAATGCTGCTGTGGGTAAGACATGTCACCTCTCTAGCTTTTGGGTTCCTTTTCTGCTAATACGTGGATTAGAATGTGGTTTCCCAGGTCTCGGGACTCCATGGACCAGTAGCATTTAAAAATGTCTTTTGGGACCAACATAGAATTACCAGCATTTTCTTTTGTCAAATAAGACATTAAAAAATCATCATCACTTCATCATTTGATTTAATAAAAACGATTATTTTAAGAATAAATTGCATATATGTCATAATCTTAGAATAAAGGGCAGCCCTGTAAAGTCATTTGAGTTTATAAAACATTCCTTATACTGTTCTATTTTTTTCCATTTATTGAGGATTTATAAAAATTTCCTCCTGGCCAACCTTGGCACACAGTCCAGCATTTAGGAACAATTAACTCTGGTGATCTTTAGGGACTCTTTCAGCTCTCATGTTCTCTATATTTAAAAGTTCTCTATATTTAAAAGGGAAGGCCAAAGTTAAGAGTGTCAGTAAGTGTCATAAGAGACACTTACTAAATTGTGTTGTACTTCTTGATTTCTATGTCTCCCTCTCTAGAATGAGCTCATCAGGTGGAAGGGACTGTCTTATTCATCTTTGTATCCTTAATATTTAGCAAACTGACTTATAGATAACAGGCACTCAATAAATATACCTTGAAGGAGTGAAGGAGTGAATGAATGAATGAATGTCAAAGAGCAAACAAAGCCAGAGCCCCTAGCTGCTAACAGATTAAACCCCAATCTCTATGCTGATGTGGAGATTTCCTTCAAATAGCCCAATCCCACCTCCAGGCATGAGCCCTTGGGTCCATTTCTACCACAACAAAACTATGCTAGAAATATTAGGGAAGAAGAGGCGATGTAAGTAATTCACTCACCTTCAAAAAGGTGAAGACTTTCTGTTCTTTTTCACCATTCACATCTCCTTTCTCAAAAAGCTGGAAATTAGGTACATATCCTCCCCCTGGGCGGACATACCTGTAATGAGCCATAATGTTCTCAGGAAGCTCCAGAATATAAGAAAATTATGATGGGATACTGAAATTTGAGGTCATGGTAAAGGGAAGAAAGAGGGGGAGATATAGTGACAGGGCTGGGAAGGAGCAATAAGGTCTTTGTTATTATTTTATTTACTTTGGCCTCCCTGATTGACTAAATTTTTCTCTATTCTACAACCTGTCCCTGTCCCCCACACTGTTTCTGTACCAGCTATTTCAGTGCTTCTGCTCCTCCATACTCCACCCAGGAATGGGGAGAGAGTCTCTGCATACAACCAGACTCATATCAGGGAAGGCCAAAATTAAATGCAGGTGCTGCTGAGCCTAGGAATCCAGCACCCATACAGTAAGTCCTTTCAATGGAAGGGCTTCTGGTGACTCAAGAGAGACAGACAGAAGCCTCCTATAGGGTTTTAAGCAGGCACTTACTTCAGCCCCGGAAGGATCTCTGAGTTTTCTCCTGGTTCTTGCTTTCCAAATTGGTTGCAGGGAAAGCCCAGTACAACTAGGCCAAAGGGTTTCAGCTCCTCCTGAAGTGTGTTCAGTTCTGTGGTAGAGAAGGGACAATATGGCAGCCTGGCTAGAGACTTTGCCTTCTATAGAGAAAGATCCCATTTTGCAGAGGAGGAAACAGAGGCCCAAGGAAGAAAAAACAATCTCTAGGTTTGAAAGACTGTTAGTGGCAAAGCTGAAGTTAGACACCAAGTCTCCAGACACACAGTCAAAGTCCTTTATCAAAGTTCAGTATTTCCCATATCTGCAACACATCAGAGTCAGCTGCAGGCCATTCCTTAAAAATAAGGATGCCTAAGCCCCATTACAGAGAATTCTCTGATTCCATTCCATTTCTGAGATGGCTTCCAGTAATCTTTGTTATATAAAAGCTTATCAGATCACCATTGGTGAAATTATGAAATGTGAAACTGCTATGGAAAATAGGATGGAGGTGCCTTAAAAGTTTAAAAATGGGGCCGGCCGAGTGGCGCGATGGTTGAGAACTCGCTTGGGATGCCGGAGGGCCTAGGTTCGGATCCCACATATGAGGGCCAGTGACACTGCCCTCCACAGCTAAGATGCTGAACAACAGCTCAACCTGGAGCTGGGCTGCCGTGAGTCGCCGGCGACGGCGTGGGCTGCAGCCCCTGTGGCAGTGGGTTGCCATGGGCTACCGTGTGTGGCCAGCAGCCAGCGTGAGCGGCCAACAGCCGCAGTGAGCGGCCGTCCAGAAGCCAGAAGCCGGCGACTGATCTGCCTCACCTGGGAAGAGCGCAATGACTTGGGCCAGTGAAGCAACGTCCTCCACAACTAGGCTGAAGAACAAAACGACAGCAACTTGTCTGTTCCCCTTTCCGCAATTTCCCAGCACTGTTCCCATCCCCCCAATTCCCCAATAAAAATCTTAAAAAAAAAAAAAGTTTAAAAATGGTCAAATAGATCAGCTGAGTGGTTCAATTGGTTAAGAACTCACTCAAGAGTGCGAGCTCTGAGCAACAGGGTTGCCGGTTCGATTCCTGGTCTGAGCTGAGCTGCTGTTGAGCTGCAAACAGGTGGCAAGATGGCTCAGCTATAAATAAATTAAAAAATAAATAAATAAATAAATAAATAAATAAATAAATAAAAATGGTCAAATATATGGTGGCGGAAGGAGGTTTGACTCTGGGTGGTGAACACAAATGCAATGTATACATGATGTATTATAGATTTGTACACCTGAACCCTATATAATTTTATGTCAACCAATGTCATCTAAATAAATTTAATTTTAAAGAGTTTAAAATAGAACTACCAGAGATCTAGCAATCCCACTTTTGAGTATACAGTAATACCTTGGTTTGCGAGCATAACTCGTTCTGGAAACAAACTATTCATATTGCAAGACACTGCTTATTTACCAAGTTAAAATGTATTGGAAATGTTTGCTCATCTTGCGGGACACTCGCAAACCAAGTTACTCACAATCCATGGTTTTTTACTGTATATGCAAATAATTGAAAGCAGGGTCTCAAAGAGATATTTGTATATCTATGTTAATAGCAGCATTATTTATAATAGTTAAGAGGTGAAAACAACCTAAATGTCCATTGATGACTAAATGGATAAACAAAATGTGGTACAATGGAATTTTATTCAGCCTTAGAAAGGAAGGAATTTCTGTCACATGCTACAACATGGAGGAAGATATTTTGCTAAGTAAAATAAACTAGTCATAAAAAGACAAACACTGTATGATTTTACTTACATGAGGTATATAAACTAGAAACAGAATTAGGATGGTTGTTTCTAGGACCTGAGTGGAAGGGGGACAAGGAGAGTTATTTAATGGGTACAGAGTTTCAGTTTTGCAAGATGAAAGGTTCTGGAGAGTTGTTTTACAACCATGTGAATGTTCTTAACACTACTGAACTGTACATTTAAAAATGGTTAAGATGGTAAATTTTGTTATGTCTTTCTTTACCATGATTAAAGAAACAAAAAGCTCACCAGATAATTTTTAAACAAAGCCAGGTTTAAACATCATTGTTCATCAGTTTGCCTTCTCTGGTTGGTTAATTAATAGATAGAATCTTTTTGAAAGGAAAATACATGGACAATGAGAATGGGCTTCCCTCCTCTGTGCAGGCTGGTTCATCCTGGGTGGAGTATGGGCAAACCTGACAGGGGCAAAGGGAACCAGAGAAATTCCAAGTCGAGTTTCTTAGTGTTCAACAATCTTCAGGATGTTAAACATGCATTCTACCTAAAAAACCTCATTGATATGCCAAAACACATGCTTCCAACTGCCTTCCTCCCACTGCCAGGGAGTTTGCCAGCTAGTCTGCTCAGGCTTTCATAATCATCTTCTTCATTAACCCTTTCTGGGCCAGAAGCATTCAGTCCCTTGACAAACACCAGTCAAATCCACTCAGATTCAGCTTAACCAGCCGGTATCTCCTTTTAGTGTTTTTGTTTTATTTTGTTTTGTTTTTAAAAGAGATTGCTTTCTGTTTCCACATGGTTCCTCAGTACCTCTCCCGACATCCTTCCCTCTTGTCTTCAGTCACTGTAGATAATCACTTCTTCTAAGAAAGAGACAATAAATCAGGAAGTCTATCTTCCAGTCCTTCAGCAACCACTCCTCAGTTTCCTCATCTGTTATGTACAGAGTGGGAACTGAATAAATTTATTCTTAAATTCCTTTAAAACTGGTAAAATGAATTATGGTTCAATAGAATATTATTCAGTCTTAAAAAAGAATGAGGATCATAAGATAGTTCTACTTTTAATTTTTTGAGGAACCTCCATACTGATTTCCATAATGGCTGCACCAATTTGCAATCCCACCAACAGTGCACCAGGGTTCCCTTTCCTCCACATCCTCGCCAGCACTTGTTGTTTGTTAATATATTGATGATAGCCATTCTGACAGGTGTGAGGTGGTATCTCGTGGTTTTTATTTATGTTACTCTGATTATTAGTGATGTTGAGCATCTTTTCATATATCTATTGGCCATCTGTATGTCCTCTTTGGAGAAATGTCTACTCAGGTCCTCTGCCCAATTTTTAATTGGATTGCTTTTTTCAGCCATAGAAAAAGAACAAAATCTTACCATTTGCAACGACATGGATAGACCTGGAAGGTATTATGCTAATTGAAATAAGTCAAATAGAGAAAGACAAATACCATATGATCTCACATATATGTGGAATCTAAAGAACAGAATAAACAAGCAAACAAAACAAACAGACACATAGATACAGAGAACAACCTGATGGTTGCTAGATGGGAAGGAAATGGGTGAAAAGGTGAAGGGATTAAGAAACACAAATTGGGGCCTGCCAAGTGGCACGATGGTTAAGAACTGGCTTGGGATGCCAGAGGGCTGCGGTTCGGATCCCACCTATGAGGGCCAGTGACACTGCCCTCCACAGCTAAGATGCTGAACAACAGCTCAACCTGGAGCTGGGCTGCTGTGTGTCGCCAGCGATGGCGTAGGCTGCCGCCCCTGTGGCAGTGGGTTGCCATGGGCTACCGTGTGTAGCCAGCAGCCAGCGTGAGTGGCCAGCAGCCAGCGTGAGCGGCCGTCTAGAAGCCGGCGACTGATCTACCTCGCCCAGGAAGAGCGCAATGATGGTGCCAATTTGGGCCAGTGAAGCAACGTCCTCCATAACTAGACTGAAGAACAAAACAACAGCAACTTGTCTGTTCCCCTTCCCCCAATTCCCCAATAAAAATCTTAAAAAAAAAAAAAGAAACACAAATTGGTAGTTGCAAAATAGTCATGGGATGTAAAGTACAGCATAGAGAATATAGTTAGTAATGTTGTAAAATCTATGTATAGTGCCAGGTGCATACTAGACGAATGGGGGGAATCACAGCATAAATTATATAAATGTCTAACCTCTATGCTGTACACCTGAAACTAATATAAAAAGTACTGAATGTCAACTGTAACTGAAATAAATAAATACATTTTAAAAATGAGGAAAAGGCATGAACTCCAAAGCACTTGATTAATTTTAAAAAGCAAAATGGCAAATAATATTTATAGTATGTTATCAACTGGGGGAAAACAGAAAAAGAATCTATCTGTATATTCTGTAAACATGATAATAGTATTCATCTGGAGGGAGAGGAAAGAGGTAGAAAAATTTTCACTCTAAACTTTTTTATTCCTTTTGAATTGTGAATCTTTTGAATATATTACCCATTTAAAACATAATTAAAAACAAAAAATGAAGTTCAAATATAAGAAATGCATCTATTTCTGGTATAATCCATCTTGTTCATTATTTATTGGCTTTTAAACCACATGGGCTAAAGTGTGAGAAAGATAAAATCCTTTTCTGCATAATGCACAGAGAGAGAAAACTACATGTAAAGGAGGTGTTCAGATTGGAGAGAGAGTATTTGCCTCTATAATTGTCTTCTCTATCAGGCTTCACTCCAGTAAAATGCAACTTCAGGTATAAAATACCTTCCCTCCTTTTTCTTAGTTTGTAACTTACCTGTAAAACCCAAAAAATGTCTCAAAAACATCAATCCTCTCTCCTTCATTTACCAAGGAGATTTGAATCTTTGGAGAGGCTTCCAGTCCTCACACGTATATTGATTCTCCTGAAAATCTCAGGAGCAAAGCAGAGGCAGGACATAGGGAAAGAATCAGCAAATTTCTCTGTGAAAACCAAGTAGTAAGTGTTTCAGACTTTATAAGCCAGATGATCTCTGTCACCACTACTCATACAACCACTCAACTCTGCCTTATAGTGTAAGATCAACCACAGACGTTATGTAAATGAATGGGTATGGTTGTGTTCCAAGAAATCTTTGTTTACAAAAGAGACTGGCAAGATTTGGCCTGTGGGCCATAGTTGGCTGACTTCTGACATTGGGGAATGAAGTCACTTGATCACGAGTATTTATTTTGATATATAATTAAAATTAAAACAATTCTGGTTATGATTTAGGATATAATGAGCTGACAAATTTAGTCCCAAGGGGATTTGGCTATAAATTCTTACCAGGATATTGAACTGTTAGGCCACAATAGGTAGCCACATTAACAAAAAGGACATGCTTGCCCACATACTGCTTGAACGGAATGTGTTCCTTTCCATTAAGAGTGAAGGCGTCATATTCATAGATGGTCCCTTTCACACCTTTGTAGCAATCCATCTGAAAGATTAAAAAAATGATAGTATTAATAACAACTCCTGACACCTGTGTAATCTTTCAAAGCACTCAAAGTATAATACATGTATTAACTGAAACCAAGAAAACAAACAAGAGTTGTATAAGCTATCAGTGACAAGACTGAAAGAGCTTGTGACTTGAAAGCCAATTTTCTTTTGAGCAACCAACAGTCAAGTCTCTCTTCCTATTATCATAGAAAAGGCTGGATACCAGGAAATGCTTCGATAAATAGAAAAGAGCAGAAATACATGAGCTGGGATAGGAGGACCTGGAAGTATGTGGAGCCAGAGAGAAACACACACTGACTTTCATGCTTCTATGAAAATAATGTTACTCCTGGGCTCTGGATTGAAGATGTTCTGTCTGAATTCTTTCAATGTAGAAAAGGTTTTAAACTGCTTACGTATTTCAGAATGGTCTAGTTACTTGTTTAACTTTCCCTAGGTCTTCTGACTTCTTACTACATTCATTAGCATGGTGGAGTGCAAAGAGCTCTGGCTCTTTGATTTCTGGAATCAGAAACCAGCTCATTGTTAAATTCCTTTGTGAGCCTGGGAAGTTCTCTTCCTTGGCCCTCAGTTTTCCCACAGGTAAAATGAAGACATTCATCTAAATTCCTGTCAGGTCCTCCAGGGGACTTTCAGGTTTAACATTCTAGAATCTAATATTATCTCTACCTTCAATAATTTTCTCTCTCATGTAACTCTCTGACTCATATGGTGACCTTACAACCCAATACTATGAAACTTCAACTTTTCGTAGCTGCCTAGAAAAGAGATGGGGAGCTCAAAAGTCTGCCTGCAAGTATGTCTCTAACATCTGTCTGGCAGCATCCATCCTATCATATCCTCAGCTCCTCACCTCATTATGCTCTCAGTATCTAATACTTGCCTTCATCATCAGCTCCATCTATCCTATTTCTTCTAAAATCTCCTGCACATATCAGATCAGAGTTCTACATAACAGAAATATTTAAGTGCCACATAATAGAAATAGGTTCTAAATGAAATTCTCATTACCTGTTCTTAGGTTAAACTCCTACAAGGCAGAGCTCATCTTGTTCCTCCTCTGTCTCTATCCATACAGGGTCTATGCAGTACCCAAAGTGTACTGACTCTGGTATATTCTGACCCCTTTCACTATACTGGGGAAATTGCTACAAATTGCTTATGGGATAGAGGGAGTATAAAATAGGAAGTATGAAAATTAAGCTACCAAACCACATGGCGAGAAAAAGTCAGAGAGGAGCTGATCGAAGAAAGGAGAGAAAGATGTAAAATGGTAAAGAAGGTCCAGACTTAAGTTAGGATTAAACTAAACTCCCTAGAAATGCAATGGACTAGAAAGGCCAAACACCGCTTCCCTCCATCTAATGAAGGAATGACGCAACACACACACACACACACACACACACACACACACACACACACACACACAAATGAACAAAAAACCTTTCCTAACAGTTGATTCTATCCTCAGCACACGAAGTTGTAATGACTCACTTCCTACTCTTAGGGAAAAAGATGTTTTCTGTCTGCAGGCCTTTGCACCTTTCCCTAAATGCATACATACATACATGCAGCAGCAAAACTGAGACATGTATGAAGAAAATATGATATGGAAACATTCATTTCTATTTCTATGATGTCTGGTTCCAAGTTAAACATTTTTTAAGATTTGCCTTTTTTTCTTTGCTACTGCAATGAAAATTACTGAAAATCATGTTGTGTATGAGGATGTGGGAACTTAGAGAGACTCTGGACTTGAAAACTTTTTTTAGTTCAGATATTCATTACTCTTCCAAATTCATGTAAGTCTGTATCATATGTTTTAAATACCTCTAGACTCAGCTTTTATTAAGCAAATTCTACAGCCCAGGGTCTCCACACCCAATTAGGCAGCACTGGGTAACACAAAAATTGATCAATTCTCAAAAATAGGAAGTTGCCTAGGAAGTTCTCTAGTCAATTTCAGAGAAAGAGGAAGATCTTCTAGAGACGCCATTTATAGGACACATATGAATAACAATTATTGCTCACCAACCCATGAGGTAGATACTACTACCCCCAATTTATAATGAGGAAGCAGAGGCTCACAGAGGTGAAGTGACATGCTCCAAGGCCAAGAGCGGTAACCCACTAGGTGAATGAGAACTCGGTTGACCCTAACTTCATGGTTCTTTTTTTCTCCAAGTCATCTAATTCATTGCTGTCCTTCTCTGAACCACCCCAACCAGTGCCATCCACACATGTTTTATTAATTAGGCAACTGAGCCATGAATTGGGAATAGAACTCAGGCCAGAATCCAAGACTCCTGATTCCAAATTCAGTTGTTTTAGGCCTCCTATTATTCTTTCCATGTGTTTTATGTTTCTCTGATAACTCTCTGACTTTATCCATGCCTAAAAACTTCCACATTAGTTTTTTCCTCCTCTTTATGGGGTTTCCTCTAGCTGTATGTGAGATGACTCCGTTCAGCCTCTCCTCCAAACTGTGGTCCCCACCTACTCTGCTGTCCACTGCTCTCCCGTGCCTCAGACCAGTTTTGATGCAGAGGGGTACCCCTCTGCTGTGGCAAGAGGGGTAACCAGGTGACTTCTACCTGGAGAACCAAGAGGGAAATGACCACAGGAAAAAGACTCTTTTTACCTGCTCATATTCAACTCAAGGAACACCCATTTATAGGATTGAACAAGATTCAAAGAAAAGAGAAGTTTAAGGGAAACACAAAAAGGAAGAAAGCAGAGGTTGGAGTCTTATGAGAAGAACTGGAGAGTAGGATCTCGGAAAGCAGGACAGAAAAGGAACTTCACATTTGAATCCTGCCCCACTTTCTCTGGAAGTCACTCACCTTCATTTTCTCTAGCTTGGGATCTGTCTGCACAAAGCCAGCTAGGAGAAGGGGGAGAAAATAGGAGGCCCTTAACTGTGCAGCCATTACTGGTTTGTAGATCACCAGGCTGAGAGTCTGAGGACTTTATGCACCTCAGCAGCCTCTTGACACCCTGGCAGGGACCAGCCTAAACTTGCACAGGCCAATAGAAGGGTGGCAAGGATTTCTGGGTGTGAGTGGGACACAGGATGTAGAGTTCAGACCACATCCTCACCTACACACACCCCCATGAGCACTCAGTGTTTACCAGTGCGATGGGGATCTGGAACTCATACAAATTCTGGCAGAATTATGAAAAGATGATAGCAAGCACTTCATGGTTCTTGAACATTATTGCTTGTTTATACTGAGTAAATAGGAGTGTCTAGATGCAGACATAGCCTTCCAGATATTGCAGTAAAGTCACTACAAAAGGGATGACATTGACATTCCAAATATTATTCCTAATATTATTTAAGCTTACAAAAACCAAAGGATGGACCACCTAGGATCTCTCTAAGATAGTTGGAAGGAAACTAACCTTGAATGAGAAAAAATATTTACAATGTATGTGAACGAAGCACTGTAATATGTTCATTATGCAAATGCTTTTAAGTGCTAATAAATACCAGTAAGAAAAAACAACCAGCCCGAAAGAAAAATGGGTACCAGACAGTAAACCAAATGGCATCTGTGGTCGGACACAGTGTTCTCTTCTCACCAATGATCAAAAAGGTATAAATAAGAAAAGGTGCATTTTCCATTTATCAGATTGGCCAAAGTTAAAAGAAATGGTGGCACCCACCCTGGGTGTCAGTCTGGTGAATGAGGCTCTTACACTAGATGTGGGGAGAGGGTTGATAACTTTCTGGAGGATAATCTGCCATTTTGAATACTGTATTTTTTAAAAGTGTTCCTAATCTCTTGACAGAATACAAAAAAGGTTTTGCCTCTCAACCAGAAACCATTCTCACAACCAGCAGCAGTTTCCAACAATTGCTTGATTATTTCAGTTAAAATTTTGGAATAGATGTGTTAATGATGCTGACCTGGAGCCCTAGGAATTGCTAGGTTTCTTTTTTATTTTTTTACTATTTTATTTATTAATTTAATTTTTAATTAAATTTATTGGGGTAACAATGGTTAGTAAAATTACATAGGTTTCAAGTGTACAATTCTATAATACATAATCTATGTATCACATTGTGTGCTCACCACCCAGAGTCAGTTCTCCTTCTGTCACCATATATTTGACCCCCTCTACCCTCATCTACCACCTCCCTCCCCTCCTACCCACTGGTAACCACTAAACTGTTGTCTGTGTCTATGAATTTTTGTTTATTTTTTTGTCTTGTTCCTTTGTTGCTTTCAGTTTTATATTCCATATATGAGTGCAGTTATATTGTTCTTGATTTTTTTCTGTCTGATTTACTTTGCTTAGCATAATAATCTCAAGATTCATCCATCTGGTCGCCAATGGCAGTATTTCATCTTTTCTTATGGCAGAGTAGTATTCTATTGTGTATATATACCATATCTTCTTTATCTAATCATCTATTGAAGAACACTTTGATTGTTCCCATGTCTTGGCCACCATAAATAAAGATGCAATGAATATCGGAGCACATATATCTTTACAAATAAATGTTTTCAGATTTTTCTGGGTAGTTACCCAGAAGAGGGATTGCTGGGTCATATGGTAATTCTATTCTTAATTTTTTGAGGAACCTCCACACTGCATTCCATAGCGGCTGCACCAATCTGCATTCCCACGAACAGTGCGTGAGGGTTCCTTTTTCTCCACAGCCTCTCCAACACTTGTTATTTGTCTGGTTGATGATGGCCATTTTAACTGATGTGAGGTGGTATCTCATTGTGGTTTTGATTTTCATTTCCCTAATGGCTACTGAAGTTGAACATTTTTTCATATATCTGTTGGCTGTTTATGTGTCTTCTTGGGAGAAGTTTCTCTTCAGGTCTTCTGCCCATGTTGTAATTGGATTGTTTGTCTTTTTGTTGTTGAGTTGTATGGGTTTCTTATATAACATAATTAATATATTTAGTCCCCATCAGCCTCCTGCAAGTCTTACAAAGACCTTCTTTTTCATGTCTACAGTACAGTTTTACTTTTTTAGACCTCAAGCGCTAAGATTTGAGTTAACCATACTCCTAAATTCATGATCATTTGTCCTTGCAAGGCCCCTTTCTTGCTTTATCTATTACTCATAACCTTTGATTCCCACACTCCATTCTGCTTCCCCTCGCTCCATAGGTATACTGTTTATTATTCATATGGTTTGCATTCTTGAAAAATTTGTATAGTCTTCATCAGACTATTCGCTCCACTTTTGTTTTTTTAAAACAATTTTTTACTTTTTAATTACAGTTGAGAATACAATATTAATTAGTTTCAGATGTATGAGTGCAGCATACTAATTAGACAATTATGTAACTTATGAAGGGATCACCAGATAAAGTCTAGTACCAATCTGACACCATACATACATAGTTATTACAATATTATTGACTATATTCCCTATGCTGTACTTTACATCCCTGTGACTGCTTTTATAACTGTCAATTTGTACTTCTTAATCTTTTCCCCTTTTTCACCCATACCCCCAACCACCCTACCATCTGATAACCATCAAAATGTTCTCTGTATCTATTAGTTTGTTTGTTTTTAGATTCCACATATAGGTGAAATTATATGGTATTTACCTTTTTTCTGTGTGGCTTATTTCACTTAGCATAATGCCCTCTATGTCCATCTATGTTGTCACAAATGGCAAGAACTCACTTTTTTATGGCTAAATATTTAGAGTAATATTCCATTGTATATGTGTACCACATCTTTATTCATTCATCTATTGATGGACACTTAGGTTGTTTCCATATCTTGGCTATTGTAAATAATGCTGTAATGAACACATGAATGCATATGTCTTTTTGAATTAGTGTTTAGGGTTTCTTTGGATAAATATCCAGAAGTGAAATAGCTGGGTCCTTCTTTGTCTCTTGTTATGGCCTTTGTTTTAAAGTCTATTTTGTCTGATATAAGTATTGTTACTCTAGCCCTTTGTTGTTGTTTCCACTTTCATTAAATATCTTTTTCCACCCCCTTTTTTTTTCAGTCTCTGTGTGTCTTCCCATCTGAAGTAGTCTCTTGTAGTCAGCATATATAAGGGTCTTATTTTCTTATCCATTCAGTTATGTTATGTCTTTTGATTGGAACATTTAATCCACTTACATTTAAAGTAATTGTTGATAGGTATATACTAATTGCCATTTTATTATTCATATTTTTTATCCTTCTCCTTCTCCTTCTCCTCCTCCTCCTCCTCCTCCTCCTCCTTCTTCTTCTTTCTTCTTCTTCTCCTTCTTCTCCTTCTTCTCCTTCTTCTCCTTCTCCTTCTCCTTCTCCTTCTCCTTCTCCTTCTCCTTCTCCTTCTCCTCCTCCTCCTCCTCCTCCTCCTCCTCCT
>NW_017732712.1:19555-90076 GCF_001890085.2 Hipposideros armiger | reverse complement strand
AACTCCTTTAGATTTTTCTTGTCTGCAAAGCTCTTTATCCTTTGATTCTAAATGATAACTTTGCTGGGTAGAGTAATCTTGATTGTATGTTCTTGATTTTCATCACTTTGAATATTCTGTGCTAATCCTTTCTGGTCTGCAAAGTTTCTGTTGAGAAATCAAGTGATTGTCTTATGTACAAGTCCCTTGTACATAACTAACTGATTTTTCTATTGATTTTTAAAGATTCTATCTTTGTCTTTATCCTTTGGATTTTAATTATGATGTGTTTTGTTGTTGACCTTTTTGGGTTTATCTTGTTTGGGACTTTCTGCATTTCTTGGACATGTATGTCTAGCTCTTTCACCAGGTTAAGGAGGTTTTCTGTCATTATTTCTTCAAATAGGTTTTCAATTCCTTGCTTTCTCTCTTCTGCTTCTGGTACCCTTATGGGGTGAACGTTGCCATGCTCAATGTTGTCCCAGAAGCCCCTTAAATTATCCCCATTTTTTTTTGAAAAATTTTTTTCTTTTTGCTGTTCTGATTAGGTGGTTTCTACTACCTTGTTTTTCAAATCACTGATTCAGTCCTCTGCTTCATCTAATCCTTTGTTGATTCCCTCTAATGTATTCTTCATTTCAGTTATTGTATTCTTCGTTTCTTTATTTTATTTTAATTGGGGAATTGGAGGAGAGGAACAGTGTTGGGGAATTAGGGAGGAGGACCAGCCAAGTTGTTGTTCTTCAATCTTATTTGTAGAGAGTGACAGTGGCCATCTGGCTGCCTATCAGCAGCTCATGGCCTCTAAGCTCAAGGTGCTGTGTTACAATCTTAGTTGTGGGTGGGCATAGCCACCATCCCATGTGAGAGTCAAACCAGCAGCCTTGTTGTTAAGAGAGCATGCTCTATCCACTGAGCCATCCCAGTGGCAACTCAGCTCAAGGTACCAAGTTTAGTCTTAGTTGCAGGTGGGCATAGCCCACCATCGAACAAGTAGTCTTGTTGTTAGGAGCACGTGCTCTCAGCAGCTGAGCCATCCTGCCACTTGTTGGCAACTCAACGGCAGCTTAGCTCAGGTGCAGCATCACTGGCCCATGTGGGAATCAAACCGGCGTCCTTACTGCTCAGAGATTGCGCTCTTAAGCTAACTCTTAGCCAACTGAGCCACTCGGCCGGCCCAATTCTTCATTTCTGACTGGTTATTTTTTTATGTGTTATATCTCCATTTTTATGTTTCCTAGTTCTTTGTTAAAGTTTTCACTGAATTTGTATACTCTTACCCTAATTTCATTGAACATCCTTATAACCAGTGTTTGGAACTCTGCATTTGGTAGATTGATTGTCTCCATTTTGTCTAGTTCTTTTTCTGGAGTTTTAGTCTGTTCTTTCATTTGAGACATGTTTCTTTGTCTCCTCATTTTTCTTGCCATGTTTGTTTCTATGTATTAGGTAGATCTGCTGTGCCTTTCAGTCTTGGTAGAGTGTCCTTATGTAGTAGGTGTCCTGTGGGGCCCAGTGGCACAGTTTCTCTGGTCACCTGAGTTGGGTGCTCCTTGTGTGTCCCTTGTGTGGGTTTTGTGTGCCCTCTTATTGTACTTGAGCCTTGATTACTACTCGCATGTCAATAGAAGGGACTGTTCCTCAGGATGATTGACTGTGAAATGGTCATGAATACAGCAGAGGAGCTGTTTTGTGGAGGCTGACCTCATGGCATAGGATTTGCTTTAGCAGGGTTCTGTTGCCTGGCTAGTCTGACCTTTGAGTGTGTCGCTTGTGGAGTTTTTTGGGTGGTGCTCTGATGTGTTCTGAAGTCGATCACCAGGTGTGTTAGTTCTGAGGCCTCTTGGGAGGGGCTCTGGTGTAGGCCAAAGTCGGGCACTGCCTGTCCCCAGCCTGGGGCTACCTGCTATGAGATACAAAGTGATATGTAGATGGTTGCCACTATTGCCAGTCTTGGGGCTGCCTAGCAAGTGGTGCGGGACACACTGAGGCCAGTTACTTACTGCTTGTTTGGAGTGTGTGAACCTGTGAGAGATTTTAGCAAAGTCTGCAGTAAGAGCCAAGACTGGCCATTTGTGTGGAAAATCTGGAAGCAGCTTGGGTGAGGTGGCAAATTGAGTGGAGCAGAATCTCAGGGAATCATCAGGGTGGGGCATTAGCCAGGTTCATGGAGACTTCAGACTTGGTGCCCACCTGCATCTGCAGGCCGTGTGGGGGAGAGAGCAACAAGGAAACAATGGCATTTCCCAGCACTTCTGTCTGAAAGAAAGCTACCCTGCCAATCCTTCCGTTCCTGAAACTAGAAAATTCCGTTCCTCTCCATATGTCCCTGGTGCTTTTCAAGCTGCTGTCCCAGCACTGGAGTTCATGAGTCCATGAGTAAATCTTTGCGTGGGGCCTTTAATAGGAATGCCTAGGACTCTAACAGCCCTTAGTCTCACTCAGCCACAATTGCTGCTTATTTTCAAAGCCAGAAATTATGGGGACTACTCTTCCTGGCACTGGAGCCCTGGGTTAGGGAGCCCAGTGTGGGGTTGGGGCTCCTTGCTCCTTATGGAAGGCCCTCTAAAACTGGGATACCCCTCTCATTTCTTTCTTTTTCTTTTTCTTTTTTTATATCTATAAAATAAACTTTAAAGCAGTCTAGTCCTTTTGTGTCAAGCATCTAAAAAATCTGATATGTAAACATTTATCAAATGTTTCCTATGTATGGTCGCTGTCTTAATTACTGAAGATAAAGATCTGAATAAGCTCTATTCTCAAAAAACTCATAATATTCCAAAGATACAAATAGTTAGACACATAAATAACAATTGAAAACAAACAAATGAATGTGTAAAAGATGTATACCTGTTGTAGGATTCTTTTTTTTTGTTGTTGTTATTGTTGTTGGATGATAATGGCATAGATACCACTCCAGAGGAATGTACGAATTTTTTTTTAAAGATTTTTATTGGGGAATTTGGGGATGGGAACAGTGCTGGGGATTTGGGGGAAGGGGAACAGAGAAGTTGCTGTCGTTTTGTTCTTCAGTCTAGTTGTGGAGGACGTTGCTTCACTGTCCCAAGTTGGCACGATCATTGCGCTCTTCCTGGGTGAGGCAGATCAGTCGCTGGCCTCTGGACGGCCACTCACTGCGGCTGCTGGCTGCTCACGCTGGCTGCTGGCCACTCACGGTAGCCCATGGCAACCCACTGCAGTCTACGCCATTGCCGGCAACTAATGGCAGCCCAGCTCCAGGTTGAGCTGTTGTTCAGCATCTTAGCTGTGGAGGGCAGTGTCACTGGCCCTCATATGTGGGATCCGAACCGGGGCCCTCTGGCATCCCAAGCCAGCTCTTAACCAATGCGCCATTCGGCCGGACCGTAGGATTCTTTTTATTAGCTATTAAAGCATTTTGTGTTAGATACTAAAGTAACTTTCCATTATTAAAGTAGGGCAATGAGCCATCTCATTTAAGACTTAAATTAAAATGGTTTCAAAATCCTTAGTATTTATGTAGGGAGAACCAAGTTCTGAAAGTCCATTTACCATTAAAATATTGACCAATTTATTATACATGGAAAAAAATGGACTAACATTTTGTAGTTCACAGTTGATTAGCTAGCTTTCTTTCTTTTTCTTTCTTTCTTTCTCTCTCTCTTTGTTTGTTTCTTTTTTTTTTGAAAATGGGACCTCTCTAAGGAAGGTTTATCTTTATTTTTAAATTAAAGTTTATTGGGGTGACAATTGTTAGCAAAGTTATGTAGATTTTAGGTGTACAATTCTGTAATACATCATTTACATATCACATTGTGTGTTTACCACCCAGAATCAGTTCTCTTTCTATCACCATATATTTAATGCTGTCTCATTTCTTAACCACCACATGTGAGTGGGGGACCAGCCCATTCTGTATCTTTGCCCCTTTCACCAGTCTAGACATGGTTTCTTCCATATATCTTTGGTTAGGACTTCTGTTCCTCTAGTTTCCAGGTGGTTCTCAATGATGGTTGTTCTGTAGTTTAGTTGTAATTTTGATGTGGTTGTGAGGTGGACAGCACAGCATTTACTTATTTTGCCATCTTGACCAGAAGTGTCTATTAGTTCCTTGATGTTTAAAATTACTCATTTTTTCCCCCATTTGGACCTCAGACTCAAAGGGTTGAGTTAATCAAACTCTTAAATTTATGGCACTTTATCATCATTAGGCTGTGTAACAATTCTCTTATTATATTAATTTTTAACTTTTTGTCCTCAGTCCACTCTCATTTTCCTGCCCCTCAGAGAGGAAGAGTGCCAAGGAAACAAGTTATTACAGACTGGAAAGTTGGCAACTTTTGTTATGTTACATCAAAACCTCTGGTAAAACTGTTGCCTGATGATTTAGAAGGCAAAATAACCAAAACAAGGATGAATATTGGTGTAGGTTGGCTGTTCCTAATTCTTTGGAATATTAAACAAAATGACTTCCATGGCTGGAAGCTTTTTTGAAAGGGTTGATTGACCCATATCCTAGCCAGGAAAGGATCAGGTCCCGGGACATGAAATCTAAACCACCAGCAGCAGAGTTAGGTGGAGAAGGCACCTAACCTGGAGTTGGTGGGCTTTTTTTAATACATCAAGTAGAGGCAAGATAGATGTAAGTTGTTTTGAAACATTAGCTATAGATAAAGGAGGTGGGAGAAGATGAAGCAGGGATAGTTTTGGGATAGAAGTGAAGTTCATAAGGAAGAGATGTGTGATCCTTTGAATTGGTGGTGGGCAAGAGTCCAGAAAATTCATGTGTAAACAACAGAGACTCCTGGGAGTCAGTGATGCCTGGTTATTTTCTTTATATAATCAAGAAAATAGCCAGCTGGAAGTTAATTTAAAGTTCCAACATACATTTAGGAATGTAAGCAGTCTTGTTGGCTTTGGCCTGCAGTTCTTAACTGATTAATTTCTCTTATTTGTTCCTTCTACTCTCTGGCTTGCTGTAATTTAATTTAGAGCATCTCAGAATTTTCTCCTTTCCCCTGTCAGGAATTACAAGAAAGGGATGAGTTCAGTAACTAACTGGGCTCTAATGAGATAATTAACAAAGAGATGTTGAAAAAAATATTTGTATTAGTTGAAAAGATTGGGTTTGTTTCGTTTTACTACTTTCCTATGCTCCTCACCCTACTTCCATAGGATTTGCACTGCCAGCTCAGGTTTACTAACTCTTGTGTTTATTGAAATAAATTACTCCTCTCTAGCTCTATGTGCTTTTCCAACCAGCCTCCTCCACCAGCTCTGCCTTTTTTCCAAGTTCACACAAGAAGCTGCCTCCACCTCCTTAAAACTGAGTTTCAGTGGGGTTTAATTCTTGTTCTGGTGGAGTCTGGCATTCATGAGCTGTCTTGGAAAACAGGAGCTTTTTGTTATCCCATATTTCTGATCTCTTGTCAGAAACATTTAATCTAGAATGAGGAACCCCAAACAATGACATCTGACCCAGCCATAAAGTTCCCAAAGCCCTTTAGGGCAGCTGTGCAGGTTTCCTTCTTTGTGACACCTTTCTCCCTGTAGATGCTGATTCTCCTCTCCTTGTCACCTCTATTGATAGTGTAGGTAGATAGATCAAAATGATCAGGAGAAGGAGAAATTTAGCGCTAATTAGAAAGCACTTTGCTGCAGGTCTTACTTGGGTCAAGACCCCTTGCGGCTGCCCAGCAGGATTCCAGGCTTACACATACTTCGAAATAAAAAAAAATATGTTATTAAAAGTCAGAGAAAGGGGAAACACATTCTGTTTGTCAGGACCATCAATACCTTATTAGCCTAGCAGGATTCCCTGCTTACACATACCACTAAGGGATGTATTTACACATCCCTCTAAATCAAAGAAATACATTGTTAAGAGAGGAAGACATCCTGCTTATTAGGGAACACATTCTGTTTTTCCTGGGCCATCAATACCTTACTATCCCAGCAGAATTCCAGGTTTTCACATACCCCAAAGTGGTGTGTTTACATATGCCCCAAAACCAAGGGGATGTCTTTACACATGCCCCTAAATCAAATAAATGCAGTGCTAAACACCAGAAGACTAAGCACCTCAGGGGGAGGAAGAGATAAAAGAAGAAAGAGGGGGAGGCAATTCTACCCATAGAAATAAAAGCCTTCATGCAGTGTAAGGCGAGGCTGCTTCCCTCTCTTGGGTCAGCTCGCTCCATGTCTCAGAATGTACTCTTTTACTAATAAACTTCTTGCTGTCTTATTGCTGCACAAAATTTTGTCTCTTGATTGAATTCATTCCATTAAGAAGACGAAGAGCGGAGGTTTAACATCATTTCCCAGTAACACTATCACAGTCCAAAAACTGTGAAAATTAAAATATAAAGCCTAAAAAATAATGTACTTTAATTTCTTTATTTTCCTTAAGCTGTGTGACTTTGAGCAAGGTATCTTCTGTGCTTCTGGTCATCATATGTAATATTGGGAGAATAATATGAATTTCATAGGGTTAATTTAAAAAATAAAGAAGATAACTCACTTAATTTAAAAAAATAAAGAAGATAATAACTCTTAGCAAAGGACATGGCCTAAGGTAGACATCCATTTTTAATTCAACAGATGAAGAAGCTGATGCTCAAATAGAAAAACTGATTTAGTTTTATATCCCACAGAGAAAGACAAACAAATAAAGAAATAAAAACTCATAGAAACAGACAATATTGTAGTGGGTACCGGAGGGTAAAGGGGTGGGAGGTGGTAGATGAGGGTAAAGTGGGTCAAATATATGGTGATGAAAGGAGAACTGAATCTAGCTGATGAACACACAATGTGATGTATAGATGATGTATTACAGAATTGTACACTTGAAGCCTATGTAATGTTACTAACAATTTCACCCCAATAAATTTTAATTAAAAAAAAAGAAAAACTGATTTACCCAAAGTCATGTATAATTATATACTGCTTCTCCCTTGCTGTTATAAATTCTTTATTTTCCTAGTCAGATTATATCTGCTTATCACACTGAAGTAGAAATTTTCACCATAAACTTTACCTCAATGGCTAGATCAATTGGTCTAAGATCTCTGCCTTCCCAAGTCTCTGTATCCCACTGTTTTCATTTTCCTGGAGGCAAGAATTCTGTCCATGAGAAAAGAAGGTTCAGGAGCTCAGGTTCAGCAGGGGGCCACATGTGGTGGTGGTGGGGGGCACTTCCTGTCATGGTCCACCTGACTTGTATCATGTAACTGCTGCCTCCTCTTCACACCTTCCAGCAGAGCCACATATCAAATTCTTGTCATTTTCTTTCTAGAATGATGAAATAATCCCTTGTCTCTCCTCTTCCAGGCTCTTTCCCTTCAATGCTTCTCTTTCTTTCATCCTGCTTGCACTGAAACTGCTAAATACCTTTCTGGTGATATTCCTCCACTGACAAAGAGGCAGTGAGGCTAATCAACTTATTATCACATCAAATCCAGAATCTTAAATAGACAGAGTAGCAAAAATTAACATGTCTCAACCACTCCCAGTCAGACTCTAATGTTTCCTTGAGGCAGAATTCTTATGAGGATAACTTTGTTGCCCAAGGTCACACAGCTAGTGAGTGGCAGTTTAAAAACTGAAATAAAGCCTTACAGATTCCCTGTCCTAGCCTCTGTTAATGACTTTATTCTACCTGAAAATCAACACCAGGTTTCTTATGTTTAGTTCCTTTGATCATAAAGGAAACAGGTTTAAGTTTGCTGAGATTTTTGCTGAGATGCCTTCCACCAATTCATCCCCACTTCAACCACAGCCTCTGCAACCACTCAACTCAAGTTCTGGTCCACTATTTAGTTTTACTTGAATATTTTCCCTGAATTAGATATTCTCCATTGTCAACTAGAATCCCTATCAAGGTGGCCTTTGATGCCAATTCAATGTCAACAGGAATTCCCAATTTGGGGTGCTTGGAAGAAGGAAATTTTATTTAGTGCAAACAGCTCAACTGTGATACAGCAGTGCTGTGGAACAGCTCAATAATGTTATAGATCAATTATGAGACAGCACAGCTGTGAGGCAGCCCTGGGGTGAGATGGACCTGCTCTGCTCCTTTCTGCTCCACTTTGGTCCTGTGAGACAGCTTTGGTGTTTCAGCTCCTGCTGGGGAAACTCAGTCTTTAGTTTCCAGTGGAAAAGGAAAGTGTGCTCTCTGAGCCAGAAGGGAACTGACTTATAAAGATAGAAGTCCCCACCTCAGGTCCCTGATTGGTCCATCTTCATGCTAATAAAGACTCTAAGGGCCGGCCAAGTGACGCGTTGGTTAAGAGCTGGCTTGGGATGCCAGAGGGCCCTAGTTCAGATCCCACATATGAGGGCCAGTGACGCTGCCCTCTACAGCTAAGATGCTGAACAACAGCTCAACCTGGAGCTGGGCTGCCATGAGTCGCCGGCGATGGCTAGGCTGCAGCCCCTGCTGCAGTGGGTTGCCATGGGCTACCATGTGTAGCCAGCAGCCAGCGTGAGTGGCCCTCAAGCCACTGTGAGCGGCAGTCCAGAAGCCGGCGACTAATCTGCCTCGCCCGGGAAGAGCGTGATGGTGCCAACTTGGGCCGGTGAAGCAACGTCCTCCACAACTAGACTGAAGAACAAAAAAAAACGACAGCAACTTGTCTGTTCCCCTTCCCCCAATTCCCCAATAAAAATCTAAAAAAAAAAAAAAAGATTCCAAAATCCTCACAGTTTGATTGGTCCAAAAGGTCCTGATTGGTCAGAGTGGAGCCTATCTGATTGGTCAATGAAAATGCTGATCAGGATATAGCTGTGCAGCTCTGATTGGGTGGGGAAAGCCTCAGTCCTATTGGTTGAAATATTGGGTTGTTGGGAAAGTCATGATGTATTTTTTCTATGTTTTTCATTGCAAAAATGCATCATGACTTTCTTGACAACCCAACAGAATTCCAGGAACCCTTTTATAAGGGCTGACTCAGATGGCAGGAACACAGGGCAGGCAGGCAGTTCAGTGTCAGAGTCAGGTAGTTAAGTGCAGGCTTCTCCCTGAAATTAATTTTGCATGAGAGGCCCCTGTGTAGAAATGGCTGCTAGGCTCTGCTTTTATATATGAGCCCAGTTAGCCACCCAGAGCCCTTCTTGGTAGGCATCTTCTTTCTCAGGGTCCACATAGTTCTCCAGAATTTTCCTTACTTTGGGTTGCAAGTGTGAAGCATAGGATCTATTCCTAAGTCTGCCATTTAAAGTAACATTACTTATGTTTATATAGAATTTATAGTTCACAGATCTCCTTCATGTCAATGATTTCATTTAGCCTTCACAATCAGCCAGTTACATAGGTAGGGCAAATATTATTTGCTCTAATTTGCAACGGAAAAGTGAGGTTTAGAAAAGATAAGTGACTTGGGAAAAGGCTCATAATCATGTAGACCTAGACCATAAACTTGAGTTTTTATTTCAAAACCACTTGTCTCTCTACTCTAAGATCAATTCCCCATAATATATATGTTTGTTAATGGAGGAAAGTTCATTGGAGACCACTGTTCCTTTTTATTCAATTTTCATTCTTGTGTGTTCTTAAACTTTTGACCTTCCTCCCCAAACATAATCAGGTTTGGGGCTCACCTCTGGTCTAGGCTGACTGTGGCCCTGAGCCTTCACTGAGGTAGCTGGATGGCCCTGACACACAGACTTTATGAAAGGTCTGTTACTAATGCTAACTTTTCCTCCCCCAACCTTTTCCAGGAAGATTCTTGTTCTTGGAGGTTGTGGTGAGAAGGCAGTGAGAGGAAAGATGTGTACTCCCGTAGGCAGTGTTCATGTCTATTACTTTTGCTTTAATGGGCTGGGGGAGGGTGTGGGAGAGAGAGCTCTATGTCCATGCACACAGGAATTTGAGTTACCCACACCATTCAAAACCAGATGCCCTCCCACCTGGAAATTTTTCAGCTTATGACTCAGGAATTTGCTGCTCCCAGAGAAAGAATAAATATGTCCCATGTCATGAACACATACTGCAAGCCATCACCAACAACTGAGTAGAACTGTGGGATGTTGGGAAAATATGTCTACAGGTCTCATTTTACCCATTTTCAAAAATCAGCTGTTGGATCAGAAAATCACCAAAGTCTTCTAAGGCTGACATTCTTAGTTTATTTTCTCAGCTTTTGAGAGATTCTTATCACCTTTGAAATGGATTTGATCAATTAGTACCCTTAGATGGTTGGAAAACAAGAGTAAGAATCATAAAATTTTATAAATTTTAAACTTTAATGTGTCTTATAGGTCTTATTTTCCAGACCACAACTGTATATATGAGAAGCAGATGCTCGGTAAATTGGAGAGATTGCCTCATCCAAGTCACAAGGGCAGGGATAGACACATTGCTTGTATGTATGCAGCCCCTAACTTTCACTATCATAGTTTTTTCATTTAGCTCAAAGTAGTTTCTAGAGTATAGAAGCAGGTAGTGGAGGAGAAACAAACATGGGAGAGGAAGAAAGCAACATTATCTGATGGAAATTGAAGACAAGTTGAAAAGATATTACCTTTGGAGGCCTCTGCTCGATGAGGCAAAAATGATGAAAATAAAAAAGTATTAGTTGGGTGGACCAACTGATGTGAAATATATTTTTAAAGTATAAACCTTTTATTTCTGAGGGAAAGTTATTTTGTATTTTCCATTCTGATGTCTTAAAAACATGGGTTATTTAGTAGTATAGTGATTGGTTTCCAAGCATATAGAAACATTCTAGTTATTTTTTTAGTTGAATGATGGTTTAATTGTTTGATGGTCAGATTATATGTTCTGTAGTATTATATCAGTCATTTGGAATTTATATATACTTAGTTTATAGCCCAATATATGGTCAATTTTTGTAAATGTTCCATGTGTATTTTAAAAGAATTGGAATTCTGCAGTGTTGGATGTTTTATACTATATGTTTATGAAGTCTAATTTGATAATCATGCCGATCATATCTCATACAGACATACCTTGTTTTATTGCACTTCATTTTATTGTGCTTTGTAGATATTGCCTTTTTTTACAAATTGAAGGTAAGACCCTCCACCAGCAAAAAAATTACTACTCATTGAAGGCTCGGATGATGGTTAGCATTTTTTAGCAATGAAGTATTTTTAAATTAAAGTATGTACTTTTAAAAATTCATATGCTATTGCACACTTAATACACTATAGTATAGTGTAAACATATTTTTATATGTTTACTGGGAAACCAAGAAAATTGTGTGACTTCCTTTATTGCCATATTTGCTTTATTGAGGTCATCTGCAACCACATCAGTAGTATCTCCAAGGTAGGCCTGCATAATATTATTGATATTTTCTGGTATGCCCATTATTCTTATATTGCCCTGTCTGATGGAGTCAGAAAGTTCTTGTAGAGTTCTTTCAGTTCTTTTAACTCTCAAGTCTCTCTCTTCTTCCATCTGTGTCATTTCCAGATTTCTATCTTCAATATCACTGATTCTTACTACATATGGTCAACTCTATTACCTAGGCTGGCTATTTCATTCTTCATTTCTTTTATTGAGTTCTTAACCTCCAGAATTTCTTCTGGTTCTTTTTTAAAATTTCAGTCTCTTTGGTAAAATGTTCATTTTGTTCTTTGATTGTGCTTCTCAGTTCATTGAACTGCCTGTCTATGTTTTCTTGCAGCTCGTTGAGTTTTTTCAGAACTGCAACCTTGAATTCTCTGTCACATATTTCCACGTCTTTGAGTTCATTTTCTGGAGACTTTCCATTTTCTCTTTGAGCTGCCTTGTTACCTGGATTATTCACGGCAATTAATGAATTATTATTTCTCTTCCTAGGCATCTACAGGAGTGGTTGTGCAACGGATTGATAAGAAGAGGTCTTTCTTTTGTTTTCCAGTAGAAGTTGGTGGAATGTTTTATTTTCCCTCCTGCTATAGCCTTTTATTCTATCTCATGCTGTAATATTATATTTTCTCTTACACTGTTCTGGTTTCTCACACAATTGAAGGGGAGGGTAGTCCCTTGAGGGTGGACCTCTTCTCTGGGAGCAGGTATTCTGAGTCTCAGGACACTGCCTCTGTGGGTGGAATGCAGAATGATTCTGAGTCCCAAAGCTCTTCCTGCAACCAGATTCAGAGCCTGTCTTTCAGTGGCTCTGTTTGTCCCTGCAGGGATCTACCCAGATAGGTGTGGGTGGGGGAAGGGTGGGTTGTGAGAGGTGGCTCTGACTTGCACAGTTACCTTGCCCCTACAGTTCCTTCCCTTTTGCCAGCATTAGTTGTGCTGTGAGTGTGGCTATGGGGCTGCAGTACTCAGAGGTGTAAGTATTCTTTTCTTTTGATCTGACACTGCTACTATTCTGCTTTTAGCACTGGGAGGATGGGGGTAGGACAAGCTCTGGGAGGGTGGGGTGGGTTTGGCCAGGCTCTGTGCCTATGTCTTCTGTTCTCTGCTTGGCAGCAAGGGCTTAAACCACCATTCTAACCCTTCTTTCCTCAGTCTTTGCTCTGAGGTCTCTGCCAGGAGCATTGGGTTCAGCCGTGTCATATGCTGATTCCTCAGGTGTGACTGTGGGCCATAAAGGAAGCGCTAGCAGTCCGAATTCTGAGCTCTCCCATGACTTCTGTAGCTCTGGATTGCAGGGAGCTCTGAGCACTGGTCTGAGTCTTGCAGCCTGTGACCTGCTGCGGCCTGTGTCCCTGCACTTCCCTCTCCCCTTCTCCCCTGCTCACCCAATGTGCCCACGTTTATATGATTCCAACTGCACATCTTTCAGTCTTGCCTATACACCACACATGGAGTCCTCTATGGAATTATAGCTGTTCAATTTGTTGTAAGTTCCAGGTGAGATTTCAAGAGAAACTCGTCAGGCCGCCATTTCAGTGACGTTCTTATAGGATCTTTTAAGGCAGAGTGAGAGCAGAAACCTCACCTCATAAAAAAGGAGGGGCATCTCCATTATGGTGAGTTCCAAAGCCCCTCTAGGTTGGACCCTGCCAGAACTTTCCTTGGTGCTCATCCCTTAGTGCATTCAGGTCATGGTACCTGGACAGGGATGTCTCTTTATTCTGAACTATGAGCTTTCTCCTCACCCTGAGTCTCCCCAACTTTAAACTCATTCTTATTGCTCTCTCAAATAAAAAAAATATTCTGCAGCAACTGGGTTTCCTGTGGTGTTTTCCCAGTCCTGTATTATGTCTGGAGTCATACTCATACTACCTCACCTCTTACTTTGTCCCTGCTTCCTTGACTACATCACCTAGTTCTTCTGTATTTTGTTTTCTCAAAAGCTCTCTAGACCTTTCTTCACCCATCCAAAACACTAGGTGGGACTGGCTGCCCATAGAGCTACTGTGACATGAACACAGACCTCTGGAAGTCAGCCTGCTCACTAGTGTCCCATTCAGGTCTCCTGGGTGGGCCTACATGAAAGGAATCCTTGTTTCTCAAAGGATCTTCTCTCTCTCTCTCCCTCAACAACAACAAATACACATACATTTGTGCTAAAAATCTAAAAATATATAAAAACAGAAGAAAAGCATAACAAAACACTACTACTCCTCAGAGGAGTAGATAACCTGCTGAGAAGTCCTATCTGGCCCATGTTCTTTTATAATTAAAGCCCAGTCTTTTGTATGGAGACAGATTTCAGAAAATCAGAAACTAAGGAAAGAGAAGATTGTATGAGGAAGTGGAATAAAATAGCTGGTTTTCTTTTCCTTTTCACAAATTATTTTGCACTTTAAATTATTATACTTGCACTTTAAATTATTTTTTGCACTTAAAAAATGCAAGAAATTTAAATATCAGTGAGTAATGTCAAACATAATCCTGATGTGTACCTAAATCAAAATGCTATCCCTGACTTAATCTTTATATAGCAACATTAAAATTAACAAACTAACCCAGAAGTGACCAAGAAAGTTATTATTAAGACTTTCACATTCATAGGTGGTAGACACAGAGGAGAAATGGAAAACATCTTCAAAACATTTCAATGTTTTGCCTTCTTGAACTCAAATCTATTTAGGAAAAAGTGGATTAAAAAGAAATCTGGCTGTCTTTGGCCACAACCCACAGGATTCAAGACTTCCATAAGGCATTTACTAGGCACTATGGCAGTTGTGAGGGCAATGAGAAGATTAGAGAAGCAGCTACCAGTGGTATTGAGCAATGTTTCAATTTTTAGTTTCTGAAGTTCTTGAGAACCTTCAGGGACCTTAACAGTCCTCAGAAGAGTTCTAAATTTGTTACTATTTTCAGGTCAGAATAATTAAGGTCCATGAAGTGGGTGAAGAGGGTGAGATGACAGTCACTCAAATTCTTTTAAGATGCTGGTTCAGCCTAAACTAGGAAACTGCAGTTGCTATATAAAAGTGACACTCCAGGGGAGCAACATCTACTTCTCCATCCTGAGCAGAGTGTGGCAAGTGATGATGATGATGACATTGGTGATATAAAAGTCTGTATAAAAAGAAGATCAAAAGGTAAAGCTTTCCACTTCTCTCTCCCCACTAATCCCTATAACAGACCTTAGTTCCCAAGGAATGTCACACACAAAAACTTCTGGGGGATGATGTCATAGAAATGGTGGCGTGAGGTGAGACTCTTGAAATCTCCCCTGCAATTTACAATAAATTGAATAACTATAATTCCACAAAGGACTCCCTGTGCAGCAGACAGGCAAGACTAAGAGAGGTGCAACTGAAATAATCTAAAGGTGGGCAAATTGGGCTGGGGGTGGCGAAGGAAGGGAGAAGCAGGCTGGGCAGGTGCAGGACACAGATGGGAGCTCTGAGCTCTGAGATTTCTGCATCCAGAGCTACTACCACAGTCACAGGAAAGAAAAGAATTCGGACTACTAGCATGCCCCTTATGGCCCACAGTTATTCCGAGAGAGCAGCATATAATATGGATGAACCCAATGCTCACAGCAGAAACCTCAGAGCAAAGACTGAGGGAATAAGGGTGAAAATGGTGGTTTAAGTTCTCACTGCCAAGCAGAGGACAGAAGGCATCAGCCCAGAGCCTAGCTGACCACTCCCCACCCTCCAAGAGCTTGCCCCACTCCCATTTGCCCAGTGTTAGAAGCAGAACAGTAGCAGTGTCAGGGCAAAAGAACAGAATATTTGTAGTTCTGAAAACAGTGGCCTGCAGCCACAGACTTGCAGCCCAACTAGTTCTGGCAAAGGAGAGAGAGCCTTGGGTACCGGGCTGGCTGTGCTGGTGGTTGCCACCATTCCTCAGAACCACCTCTCACAACCCTCCCTTCCCCTGCCCCCACCTATCAGGGCAGATCCCTGCAGGGACAAACAGAGCCATTGAAACACACAGACCCCGAATCTGGTGCAGGAAGAGCTTCAGAATTTCAGAGCCTCTCCACATCCCCCCACAAAGGTGGTGCCCTGAGACCCAGGTGATCTGCTCACAGAGGAGAAGCCCACCTTCCAGGGAATCTCCCCATTGTATGAGAAATCAGAACACTGCAGAGAAAATATAACACTACAGCATGAGCGAGAATAAAAGCTGCAGTAGGAGAGAAAAGAAAGCATTCTACCAACATCTACTGGAAAGCAAAAGAAAAACCTATTCCTACCAACCTGTTGCAGAACCCACTCCTGTAGATGCCTAGGAAGAGAAATAATAATTCATTAATTGCCATGAATAATCCAGGTAACAAGGCAGCTCAAAGAGAAAATGGAAAGTCTCCAGAAAATGAACTCAAAGACGTGGAAATATGTGACAGAGAATTCAAGATTGCAGTTCTGAAAAAACTCAACGAGTTGCAAGAAAACATAGACAGGCAGTTCAATGAACTGAGACGCACAATCAAAGAACAAAATGAACATTTTACCAAAGAGACTGAAATTTTAAAGAAGAACCAAATAGAAATTCTGGAGGTTAAGAACTCAATAAAAGAAATGAAGAATGAAATAGCCAGCTTAGGTAATAGAGTTGACCATATGTAGTAAGAATCAGTGATATCGAAGATAGAAATCTGGAAATGACACAGATGGAAGAAGAGAGAGTCTTGAGAGTTAAAAGAAATGAAGGAACTCTACAAGAACTTTCTGATTCTATCCAAAAGAGCAACATAAGAATAATGGGCATACCAGAGGCAGAAGAAAGAGAGAAGGGAACAGAGGATATGTTCAAACAAGTAGTCGATGAGAACTACCCAAACTTGGGGAAAGAACTGGATCCTTGAATCCAAGAAACAAATAGAACACCTAATTACCTCAAGCCCAACAGGCCTTCTCCAAGGCATATTGTATTGAAGTTGTCAAGAAGTAACGACAAGAAAGAATCCTCAAGGCAGCCAGGGAAAAGAAGACAGTAACCTACAGCAAGAAGCCCATTAAATTATCATCAGATCTTTCAGCAGAAATTCTACAAGCCAGGAGGGGGTGGAATCAAATATTCAAACTATTGAAAGAGAGAAATTATGAGCCAAGAATAATCCTGCAAAGATATCCTTTAGATATGAAGGAGGAATAAAGACCTTTCCAGGCATACAGAAGCTGAGGGAATTTTCTAACACATGACCTGCACTACAAGAAACACTGAAGGAGGCTATTCGACCTGAAACCAAGAAACAAAAGAATACAAACCATGAGGAGTATTACAAACAGACAGGCAGAAGCAGGAAATGGAAACTCCTACACCAAAGAGGACACTATACACATAAGCACAACATACAGGGTAAAGAAGAAAAAAATTTTTTTTTAAAGAGGAAAAGAAAACTCGCTACTACAGTTAGAAATCAACTCACAGCATAAATAGGTATAATTTGTGACAACAAAAACGTAAAAGGGGAGGGAGTTAAGGTCTGAACCGGCAAAAGGGAATTGAGGAAGGAAGCATGCTGAAGAGAATGGAATACTCTAAATATGAAACTTTCTTTTACATAAACTTAATGGTAACCACACACATACAAAAATCCAGAACTTAAATATATAACATAAAAAAAGAAGAAACAGAGGGAAAAACCACAGAACACTGCCACACTGAAATAATAGACAGCAACAAAAAGGCAAAGAAACAACAGAGACACAGTCTTACCAGAAAACCAAAGATAGAATGATAGGAAATCCCCATATATCAACAATAACCCTAAATGTAAATTGACTGAACTCAACAATAAAAACGCATGGCATAGATTGGATAAAAAAAACTAAACCCAACCAGAATGCTGCCTCTACGAAACACATATCAGCCAGAAAGACAAATATAGACTCAAAGTGAAAGCGTGGAAATTGACACGCCAAGCAAATGGTATTCAGAGAAAAGCAGGTGTAGCTATACTAATATCAAATGAAACAGATTTCAGGATAAAAAACGTAACAAGAGACAAAGATGGACATTTCATAATGAGAAAGGGGACTATACAACAAGAAGACATAATAGTCATCAACATTTATGCCCCCAAACAGGGAGCACTGAAATATACAAAGCAACTACTAACAGAACTAAAGGGAGAAATTGACCAAAACACAATTACAGTAGGGCACCTAAATGCATCATTTATGGCTATGGATAGATCATCCAAACAGAAAGTAAATAGGGAAATATCAGCCCTAAATGACACATAAGATGAAATGGACATCATTGACATTTATACAGCAGTTCATTATAGATCATCAGTCTATACATTCTTTTCCAATGTACATGGAACATTCTCAAGGGTAAACCATATATTGGGACATAAAACCAGCCTCAGCAAATTTAAGAAGACTGAAATAATACCAAGCATATTTTCTGATAACAAGGCTTTGAAATTGGATATCAATTGCAAAAAGAAAGCAGGAAAAACCACAAATATGTGGAGATTAAACAACATACTTTTCAAGAATGACTGGTCAAAGGAGAAATAAGAGGGGAGATCAAAAGATACATAGAAACAAATGAGAATGAAAATACATCCTACCAAAATTTTTGGGATGCACCAAACGCAGTTTTAAGATGGAAATTTATATTATTACAGGTCTATCTGAAGAAATAAGAAAAATCCCAGATAAATAACCTCATGTTACACCTGAAAGAACTAGAAAAAGAAGAACAAATGAAACCCAAAGTAGTCAGAGGGAAAAAAATAATAAAAATCAGAGCACAACTCAATTAACTTGAGAACAGAAAGACAATAGAAAAAATTAATGCAACAAAGAGCTGGTTATTTGAAAAGATTAATAAAATTGACAAACTCTTGCAAGACTCACTAAGATCAAAAGAGAAAAGACACAAATAAACAAAATCAAAAATGAAAGAGGGGAAGTACCACAGATGCCACAGAAATACAGGGGATCATCCAAGAATGCTATGAAGGACTATATGCCACCAAATTAAGTAACCTAGAAGAAATAAACATGGTCTTAGAAACATATAGCCTTCCTAGGCTGAATTATGAAGATCTGAAAACTTTAAATAGACAGATCAACAGTAAGGAAATTGAATCAGTAATCTGAAACCTTCCCAAAAGCAAAAGTCCGGGACAAGATGGCGTCACTAGTAAATTCTACCAAACATTTAAAGAAGATCTAATACCTCTTCCTACTCAAACTCTTCCAAAAAAATTAAAGAAGAAACAACATTCCCTAACTCATTTTATGAGGCCAACATTAACCTGCTACCAAAACCTGGTAAGACTAGCACAAAAAAGAAAATTACATCTCTAATGAATACAGATGAAAAAAATCCTAAACAAAATTGTAGCAATTCAAATGCAACAATGCATTAAAAAGATTATACAATACATCAAGACCAAGTGGGGTTTGACCCAGAGGCCCAAGGATGGTTCAACATACACAAATCGATCAATGTGATACACCACATAAACAAAATAAAGGACAAAAATCATATGATTATATCAATAGATGCAGAAAAAGCATTTGACAATATACAACATCCATTTATAATTAAAACACTTAATAAAATGGGTATAGAAGGAAAACACCTTAACATAATAAAGGCCATATATACAAACCCTCAGCTAACATAATTAACAGTGAAAAACTGAAGCCCTTCACTCTACATTGAGGAACAAGAAAGGGATCTTCCCCATCACTGCTGCTTTTCAACATAGTTTTGGAAGACCTAGCCAGGGCAATCAGGCAAGAGAAAGGAATAAAAGGCAACCTAGTCAGGAATGAAGAAGTTAAATTGTTACTTTTTGCAGATGACATGATGCTATATATAGAAAACCCTAAAGACTCCACCAAAAAGCTATTAGAAACCATAAATGAATCCAGCAAAGTTGCCAGCTATAAAATCAATGTACCAAAATCCATTGCATTCCTATATACTAACAATGAAACCTCAAAAAAGGAAATGAAAAAGACAATTCCTTTTGCAATTGCAACAAAAAGAATACAATACCTAGGAATAAGCTCACCAAGGATGTGAAAGACATATACACTGAAAACTATAAGTCATTTTTTTAAAAATTGAAGAAGACATAAAGAAATGGAAAGACATTCCATGTTCATGTATTGAGAGAATAAACATAGTTAAAATGGCCATATTACCCAAAGCAATATACAGATTAAATGCAATCCCCATCAAAATCCCGATGGCATATTTAAAGAAATAGAACAAAAAAATCATCAGATTTGTATGGAACCACAAAAGATCCCAAATCGCCAAAGCAATCGTAAGAGAAAAGAACAATACTGGAGGTATCACACTCCCTGACTTCAGCTTGTACTCAGAGCAACAATAATCAAAACCATATGGTATTGGCAGAAAAACAGACACACAGACCAGTGGAATAAAATTGAGAACCCAGAAATAAACCCACATACATATGGACTGATATTGGCAAAGAAGTAAAAAACATACAATGGAGAAAAGCCAGCTTCTTCAATAAATGATACTGAAAGTATTGGAATGCCACGTGCAAAAGAATGAAACTAGACCATTATCTGTCACCATATATCAAAATTAACTCAAAATGGATCAAGACCTGAAACAATTAACTGCATAGAAGAAAGCATAGGTACTAAATTTATGAACCTTGGATTCAAAGAGCATTTTATGAATTTGACTTCAAAGGCAAGGGAGGTCAAAGCTAAACTCTCTCTCTCTCTCTCTCTCTCTCTCTCTCTCTCTCTCTCTCTATATATATATATATATATATATATATATATATATATATTTAACAATGCCTCTGATAAGGGGCTAATATCCAAAATATATAAGGAACTCATTACAACTCAACCACAAAAAAACCCAAACAATCCAATTAAAAAATGGGCAGAGAACCTGAATAGACATTTCTCCAAAGAGGACATACAGATGGCCAATAGACATATGAAAAAATGCTCAACATCATTAATCATTAGAGAAATGCAAATAAAAACCACAATGAGATATCACCTCACACCAGTTAGAATGGCTATCATCAACAAGACAAATAATAGCAAGTGTTGGAGAGGCTGTGGAGAAAAAGGAACCCTCACACACTGTTGGTAGGAGTGCAGATTGGTGCAGCCGCTATGGAAGGCAGTGTGAAGATTCCTCAAAAATTAAAAATAGAAATACCATATGACTCCACAATCCCTCTCTTGGGTATCTACCCCAAAAATATGAAAACATTTATCCATAATGATATATCGACTTTAATGTTCATTGCAGCTTAATTTACGGTGGCCATGACATGGAAACAACCAAAGTGTCCTTCGATAGATGATTGGATACAGAAGTTATGGTATATACACACAATGGAACACTATTCTGCCATAAGAAAAGATGAAATAGTGCCATCTGCGACAATGTGGATGGATCTTGAGATTATTATGCTTAGCGAAATGAGACAGAAAATGTCGAGAACTATATGCTTTCACTGATATGTGGTATATAAAGCTGAAAACAACAAAAGAAGAAGAAAAACAAATGAAAAAAACAAAACTTATAGACACAGACAATAGTTTAGTGGTTACCAGAGGGTAAGGGGGAGGGGGATGGTAGATGAGAGTAAAGGGGATCAAATATATGGTGATGGAAGGAGAATTGACTCTGGGTGGTGAACACACAATGTGATATATAGAGGATGTATTACAGAATTGTACACTTGAAATCTGTGTAATTTTGCTAACAATTGTCACCCCAATAAACTTTAAGTTTTAAATAAATAAATAAATAAATAATAAATAAATAAGAAACTTCAGGAGGGACATAACTGCCTAGCAGTGTCTCAGGAGCTGTTTGTGGTGTCTTATATTATAGTAGTTAAAACTTTACTATTATTATAATCGTGATTGTCATCATTACCATCACTGACACTACTACTGCTGCAGAATTTTTTTTCAAACCGGAGGTTCCCCAAACCTACTATACAAATTAGATAAACTTGGGCTAATTGATTCTGAGACCAGTGTTTTCACATGAATTTACTACCCCCTCAAACTAGGCATTTAAAATCACTAAGGCTCCTTTGATCACAAAACCTTTGGGGAGAGTTCCTGAGCTCTAAATTCCCAGAGAATCAGGACTCACACCCTCTCTAATCATCCTATTCCCAGTTTTGCTGAGCATCCTAGCCCATTCCTTCAGGTAAGACCCCAATACAGTCTCCCTGCGGCAGTTACCGTGTAGATGCAATATATTCCCTGTGGAGCATTTGGACGCTGGTCATTCTTGGACTTTGAAAGTACCTGTGTTAGCCCTGGAAGCTGGATCCCCCAATCTAAGAAAGAGTAGTGTCACGTCCAGCGTGGCAAGGGCAAATGGGACACGAGAGGGGCGACGCAGATTGAATAAGAACAAGAGACAGAAGTAAGATTTAAGAGCGAGACCAAGGGACTCAGCCTTCAGAGATAGACTGAGCCACCGAATCGGGTCAACGCATGGTTTTTATTGATTCTTTTCAAGGAAGTAAACTGCTGTGCTGTCAGTCATTAACCGTGTATAAATGGTGCGCCTTAAGGCCTTTTCCAATGACCTTTTCCCAGTGTACTCCAGCAAATGATATGCCTTCGTACTCCACCACATTGTCCCAAGACATAATTACATGTCCTCCCAGGGGAGACAGCTGATATCATTCCATCAGGTCCCAGTCAGGCCCAGACGCCCCCTGAGAGAGCTTTACAGATATCATTCCATCCGGCCTCAGTTTTCCGAGACACTCTCTCGACTAATGGGTCAGAGGCTAATGCAGGGGGGGTGGTCTAAGAAACGGCTGTAAGGCGACAGAGTAGGCCAAAATTTGTTCCAGATACATCAAATCTTGCTCCTGTAGCTTCATTAGTACTTTTTGACTTGTCTTCTGTTTCCTGCAAACAGAAGCTGAGACTAGGACTCAGGTATACATAATTTACTGTGAAAGTGGTTTTCGAAGAGGGAATCAGTGAAGCGGGATAGGGCAGAGGAAAGAGAAAATTAATGATGCTATTTCTGTTGGAGGTGAGCTTCAAAATAAATCACATTATGATTATTTCCATCTTAAAGGAAGAAGGATAGCCTTTTGTAACTCATGTCAGTCAGTCATTGTCTATGGGTTTACTCATGGGCCCCAGAGGCATAACCTCCCACGAGAGATGGCTCCTTTAGCTGAAAGAAATTCTCTGGAGAAGATGGCAGCTGAGGGTAATACTCTGAAGACAGGGCTGCTGTGAGATATTAGCAGCCAACACTCAGAACACGTGGGGATGGGTGCCCCATACTAGTAAAGCAAATTTGGGTAAGGCCATGGAGATCATCTATTACCCTCCCCACACAACTCATTATTAAGAGGAAACCTCAATAGAGGTTATCGTGTTCCCTTTCTTGCCCTCCATCTCTAGGGAATTGATTCTCAAAGTGTGGTTCCTTGACCAGCAGCAACAGGCTCACTTGAAAACTTGTTAGCGATGCAGTTTTTATATCCTTTCAAGGCTTACTAAATCAGAAAATCTGGGGGAGGGGTCCAGCAATCTGTGTTTTAAAAAGCCTTCCAGGTGATCCTAGTACATTCTAAAGATTGAAGACTGCCCTAGGGAACGGAAGGTCTGCATAAAATATTGTCATTTTGACACAGGATGAACGAGGAGAATTTCTCCAGTACTTCATGTGGCTTCTGACTCTGCTGCACAACCACAGCCACACTCCGTCTTCCACTCAGCCATTATGTGTTCTAAGGACTCTTTGGTTGACATGGACAATTCAGCCATTCCCTTGGTTTTCAGTTTCCCCATTCCCTGACCCTTATGGTTTCCATCTGGGTCCAAATTCAAGGTTTATTATCTGACAGACTTTTTTTTTTTAATTTTTATTGGGAAATTGGGGAAGGAGAATAGCCAAGTTGTCCTTCAATCTTAGTTGTGGAGGGCGCAGCTAGCTCAGCTCCCAAGTCCAGTCACCATCCTGCCTCTCAGCTCAAGGTGCCGTGTTCAATCTTAGTTGCAGGTGGGTGTAACCCATCATCCCATGCGGGAGTGGAACTGGCAACCTTGTTGTTAGGAGCACATGCTCTCACCCACTGAGCCATCCTGCCACCTGTTGGCAGCTCAGTGGCAGCTCAGCTCAGGCGCAGCTCACTAGCCCATGTGGGAATTGAACCAGAGACCCTGTTGCTCAGAGCTCGCATTCTTCAGCAACTGAGCCACTCGGCCAGCCCCCAAACTTCCTTTTTGAACAAACTTTAGTCAGGCTCCTCTGAGACCTTTTCTCTACTAGGCCTTGATGTTGGCTTGTCTAGAGCAAAAATCCTGCTAACTCAGTTTAGCAAGAATCCTCCTATCATCTTAGCCATTTTCTATCCACTTGCCCCTTCACTCTGCCCATTGGCGATAAATCCTCACTTGTCTCTGTTATATTCAGAGTTGAGTTCAGTCTTACTCCCCAATGCAATAGCTTAATTACTATTGCAACAGTCTTAAATAAAATCTTTACTGTTTTAACTGCCAAATAATTTTTCTTTAACATATCTTCCAAAAGACTTACAATAGCTGTATATTGTGATTTGGAGTCAAAAAAAATTCTCACTTTCTCTTTTTCCTTCACCACCCCTCCCACCCACCACCATCTATTTCTTTGACTACAAAATTTTCTCTTGTTCTTTCAAGTTTCAGGTCAAAAATATTTTCTTTGAATCTCTGAGAAGTTTACTGGATAGAGATTCTGCTCCTCTCTCCCCCCAACATTTTTCTCATAAAGCCATACAGACTACCCTTTCTTGCTTCCTTTTAAAAGGAATGGCAAAATAATATTAATTCTTTCAAACTTCCTTTGGTTTTGCCTCTTAAATAGAGGCCTATAGTCCCTATAGAAACTATTTCATAACCTCAGAGTGCCACCTAGCGTGTCTGTAGTATTCATACCAATTTTTAGATCTTAATTTCAAAGGAACTAAAAAGATAACTAAAAGCTTTTGCACAGCAAAAGAAACCATAAACAAAATAAAGAGGCAACCAACCAAATAGAAGAAGATATCTACAAACAACACCTCTGATAAGGGGCTGATATCCAAAATATATAAAGAACTTGTACAACTCAACAATAAAAAAACAAACAATGCAATTAAAAAAATGGGCAACATTATTGATTATATTCCCCAAACTGTATTTCATATTCCCGTGGCTTTATTGTGACTACTAATTTGTACTTTCTAATCCCTTTACCTTCTCCCTCATCCCCACCCCCCCTCCCATATAGGGAGACCATTTCATGGACTATGTAGATGTCTGACCACAGTGCTGTACACTTAAAGCTGAAGCTCAATAATATCAAATGTCAACTATAATTAAATATATATACATATATATATATATATATATATATATATATATGTAGTCATGTAGAAAAAAAGTTCCAAAATTGCTTTGAAGGATAGACTAGGCACTGGTGTCAATGCATAGCTTCCCAAGGGGAGTATTTCAAAGGTGACCATAGTGATATTCAGAATGAGAGGTATATAGAACTTTTTCTAGGATGAGTTCACAAACTCTGTTGTCAGACCTTGAATATACATAAAGGAAAATTACTTGGCCATAAAAAAAGATGAAATACTTCCATTTGTGACAACATGGATGGATCTTGAGATTATTATGCTAAGTGAAATAAGTCAGACAGAAAAAGTCAAGAACCATATGCTTTCACTCATATGAGGGATATAAAAACTGTAAACAGAGGAATAAGACAAACAAACCAAGTAACAAAAACTCATAGACACAGATTAGTGGTTACCAGAGAGTAAGGGGTAAGGGGATGGTAGATGAGGGTAAAGGGGGTCAAATATATGGTGATGGAAGGAGAACTGACTCTGGGTGGTGAGCACACAATGTGATATATAGATGATGTATTATAGAAATGTACACTTGAAACCTATATAACTTTACTAACCATTGTCACCCCAATAAATTTAATTAAAAAATTTTAAATGATGAAAATGCACTCTCTTCTCAATGATGTTTCTAAACAATTTGAGATATCTTTATGTTCTTTTAATAATGGTGAAATTAATATATGGTTGTTGCCAACATTTTTATTACCTAAGTAGCCTAAAGAAATTTTAATAAATGAGGATTGTGATATTTCTAAATATGCTTTATTGTGCAAAAGAACAAGAGTCCCTCTGTTGCTAACATCTACAATATATAATGTATTATAGAATGGGACACTTGAAACCTACATACTTTTACTAACCAATGTCACCCCAATTAATTTAATAAAAATTATAAAGAGAAATTGAAAAACAAATAGAAACGAGTGATCCTAACTGCACATCATGTTTATTACATAACTATACAAATAAAATAATTCAAATAGGGTATGTATACAGTGCTCTGACTGTATTCCCCTAATTGGATATAATTTAAGAACAAATAAACAAATAAAGTCAGCAAAGAAAATTTGAACTACACGTAATAAGTATATTGTTGCTAGTGATAATTGATATTGTAATTTTGAAAACTTTTGTTTATATTGAAAGAGAAAATTGAGTGACTATATTGACACTATTGGGAACAAAGGTTTTCACTGTGGGAGAAAGGAAAAACAAATGTCCAATAGTGAAAATGAAAAAAAAACCTATGGTGTTGTATTTGAAGATTTACTACAAAATCCTGAAAAAATATGATATACATATATTTATATATCTATATAATTGAATATACATAATTATACAATTCCAGCTGTTAAGTCCACTGATATGGCCTAGAAGTAATGATAGACCCAGCACCAATAAGCCCAGTACCAATGACCTTTTTTATTGCCCAAAACCTAGATCCTGGGTTCTGTATACCATTCACCACTAAAAGGAAGCAGAGCTTCATGGGAAAATAGTGGATTCCAGGTCTAGGACAGGAAAAGTATAAAATGAGTCTAGACTATATTGTGCAAATGAGTGTAGTGGCACAAAAACTTTCTTTGCAGGAAATAGCAACTAATAAATGTAGAAGGAATGTGCTTCAGTTTTTCTCATCTGTTAAACAGGGTTAATTGTGCCTTATAGGGTTGTTTTGGATAATAAATGAGTTAATACGTGTAAAACACTGTTAGCTGTTCTTATAGTGGACCCTTAAGCAACGTGGAGGTCAGGGGCGCCCACTTGCCCCGCAGTAGAAAATCCACATATAGCTACTTGTACTGCGTCGGTCCCCCAAGAGAATACGCCACCTATTGCCTCACTACACCTACAGAGGGGTTCAGCGAGGCGACCACAGAGGTGGGGAAACCTCCAAGCTTGCTAGAAAGAACGCGGCTAGAACCGCTGTTCCCTTGGAGAGCGACTAGGTGTGACGCGCTTCCGGCCTTTGTGATTGATCTTTCTGTGGGCTGCGGTTGTCAAGGACTGAGGTGGAGCGTTCTGGGCTGGCGAACCTCTGTTCCCACGGAGACCCGGTGAGCCTCGGAGTCGCGCTCTGGAGGAGGGCCTCTGAAAGGTCGGGTCCGTGCGCTGCGTCCCCGGACTGGGTGTGGGGAGTGAGCAGCAAGGGCTTTTTGGCTCAAGCTTTGGCGGGACAGCTGAGGGGAGAGGAGGCTGCCCCGCAACCTGGAAGGGCCTCGTGAATTAGAAATCGGCGTCCTTGCCCCCACCGCAGCCCCTCAGTCTGTTTCTGAGCTCTTCATCCACTCCGCCTGAGTGACAGTGCCTCTTTGAACTCTGGCTCTCCGAATCTTAGGATAAGAATAGATACAGATACCGAGGAATGTTTGTATTTTCCAACGTCTGTCATTTTCTACTGATGCCTTATTTTAGACAATGAACAAAGATAGTTTTATAATATGCTACAGCCTCCTAGTGTGATTCACATAGTGCAAAAGGCTCTTCTCATCTGTTGATTTTATTTTTCAAACTAATATTTAAATAGCACTTACGTGCCAAGCAGTCACTGTTCAAAGCACTTTCCAACTAGAAACTTACTTACGTCTCATAACTATATGATATAGGCACTGTTATTTTGTAACCTTCCCCGCCCCACTTTAACATCAAGAAGAAAATGAGGGTAAGTAACTTGCTCAGAGTAATACAGTTGGTAAGGCGTGTAGTCAGGATTCAGATCCAGGCAGTTTGGCTCAGAGTCTATTTTTTAAACCCTTTGCTATGCAAATTATGCTTTTTCTGTATTGGCTTTACAGCCACAACCCAGGAAGTTACTTCTCTCGTTTGACTCTGATCCTACTCCTTTTGGACCTCAGTAGCCCTGGCCCTCTAGTTAGGATTTAAGATTAGAGAGAAGTATATACCCAAAGACATGCATATCTGTCTGCAAATCTGATGAAACAGCCATTTTATTTGTACACATTTCCCCACCACTCACCCATGTTGTGCTGTGGGCAATAGAAAAGATTACAGTCTTGGTGCTAAGGGGTAGGTAGCAGGTATTGATTAAGCCACCTTGAACCAAAAATTGTACATTATCTCATTAAGAGGTGGTTAATTTGCATGTTTATTATGTGCCAAGCTTTGTGCAAAACCCCTTTATATGCATTATCTCGTCTATTAATAATACTCTCTACAACTCCACAAGGAAGTTATCCTCATTTCATACATGAGGAGATTGAGGCTCAGAAAAATGAACTAAGTAACTTGTCCAAGATCATATTGTTAGTAGGTCAGAATTTGCAAGTATTGTAAAAGGCGAAAGATTTATACGATCTGAAGAGAAACCAGAGTATACAACTATTGTAGATCTGCCTATGTTTTCTGCTACCTCATAGTATCTTCTACTTATCTCAGATAAATAGGAAAAATATGGGCTGTGTTGCGTGCGCGTGCACACGCGTGCGTGCGTGCGTGTGTGTGTGTGTGTGTGTGTGTGTGAGATTGCAGACGCATAGACAGTGTCTGAAAGGATACATTCTAATCTTTAACAGCATCCATTTTTTTGGAGTAGAACTTGGTGAGGGAATTATTCTTCTGTACTTTTTGGATTTTTAAAAAAAATATGAGCAGTAACTGCAAGATAGATTGTGACTGAGGGTAAAAGTTGGGGCACATGATATGAACTGGAAGGAGGAAGGGGGGGGCCTGGAATGGCTGAGGAAGACTTTAGAGAGGATGTGAGATTAGAATCAAGCTGCAGAGATTGGGTAGGGCTTGAATAAGTGCAGAAGGCAAGAGCAAAGACATGGAACTAAAGAACAGAAGAAAAACCCAGGTGGCGCTGGCAGTGTTTGCATGGACTAGGGGGAAGCGAGAGTGGGGCCAGGTGGTGGGAGCTAGAGGTCTGATTGGTCTTGAGCCAGGCTTGAGAGATTGGGAATTCATCCAGTAAGTAATGGGGAGGCCATAGATGGTGATGGCAGAGGTGAGAGTGGGGATAAGTATAATAAGGCACATTTGCACAGTGTGCTGCTTAGTCTTCACCTACATGCATTTCTTTGGTAAAGAGCGTCCCTCTACAAGAATGATGGTAGATTTAGGGGTGTTGAGCTTGCTGAGGCTCTAGGAGAAATCAGCTTTAAAATACAGATATATTTTTTAAGGTGGAAGAGATTATTGTGCTAATTATATAATTGACATATACGATAGAGTGGTGATCCTGAATAAAAGATTAATAACTGTATGTTTGTGACCAGGAGGGCAGGGTTATAAGACACTTGGGAAGCCGTTAGAGACACTGCGTTCAAAGAATTAAGATGTCCTGCTGGTGTGAGGCCATGGGTATTCAGGCCACCAGGTAAAAGAAAAATCAGGGAAAGGAAAGCAAAAGGACCCTGGCATATACAGAGAATAGGGGAAAATTAATCTTAGTGAAACTGAGTAAAGATTTGAAACACCATATATCAGAAGTGTTTTTCTTTGGGCAGAGCTCAAAACTTGAGCTTCCTCATCAGTGAACAGAAAACCTTTGACTCAAAACCTAGGTGCATAGGCAACAAATAGGAAAAATACATTTTTTTCAAGGTCCTAAAAGGTTGAAAAAGAGCATGAGTGCCTGTTAAACCCTTTGAACTCATGTTGAGTGAATTGAATAATGTGAGAGCACATATTCTCAATTTACCTATTGGATACCTGCACCCCAAAACTCGACATCCCTAGAATAAAACTCAGCCAACCATGGTTCAAAACACCATCATTTCTTCCCTAGATTATTGCCATAGCTTTTCACTCTGCTTTCACTTTTCCCCATGCTCTGTTATCACAGCAGCTAGTTATTATTAGTTTTCATATTAAATGTAAGTAACAATTTGTCACCCCTCTGCTGCAAACCTCTCCTGGCTTTCCCCATCTCCTGGAGTACAAGACAGAGCCCCTACAATGGCTTTCGTGAGCTGCTCCCAGCCTCACTTCTCTCCTAGCACTGTCTCTTTTGCTTTCTCTGTTCCAGGCACATTGTTCAACTAGCTGTTCCTTGAAGAATCCTGGCCGTTTCCTACCTCCAAGAACTCAATGTTCCCTTTGCATGGAATAGTCTTTTTCCAGATCATCTTGTACTTGCTCCTCACTTCCTCCAGATCTTGCTCAAATATTAGCTTATCAACAAGGCCTTCTCTCTCTGCCCCACATAAAATAGAAACCTTTCTTCCTCCTTTCTATCTCCTTCACCTTTATTTTTCTCTATAGCATTTATTAGCACTTGACATATATTTAATTACTGTCTGTCCCCTGTGGGCCCCTTTCCTCATCCTGTCCCCTTCTTCCCCCCACATAGAGGAGAGAGAGTAGTGTAATGGTTGAGACTATGAGTTCTGAAGTTAGATTTCCTGGGTTTGAATTGCACTTGCTACCTGTGAAACCTTGGGCAAGTGACTCTGTGCCTCAGTTTTCTTATCTGTAATAGGATAATAATAATACCTTACTCATGGTTATTTTGAGGATCAAATGAGTTAACATATGTAAAGCACCTAGAACAATGTCTGATACCTTAAAGCCACTATAAATATCAGCTATTATTAATATTGTTATTAGATTGTAAATTGCATGAGACTAGGCACTTTCTTAGTTTGCAGCTTATCTACTGTGCCTAGAACAGTACTTGGAATATGGTAAGCTCTGAATAAATATTAGCTAAATGAATGAGTGTTGTATGAAGAGAAACATAATGTGGTGGTCACAGTGGTAGTGAGTTGGCGCCAAGAAAAACTGGAGGAAAAAACATGAACTTAGGGATCCTGGATTTGGAGGGAAACCCTTCTCCATTCTTCCCGGAGTGGTGACTATAGAAGTCAACCAAGCCAAAGATGTTAGAAATTTGTGGAGCGGATTATATTTTCAGGTTACCCAGGAGGATGCTGCCCCACCTCAGAGTTTTTTTTCTCCTTGATAAATATAACCAGTAGTGGCAGTATGAATTTATCTTTTCTTCTAGTTGTAGTGTAATCAGTGTTCACTTGTAATTTAAATACCTTATTCTTAGTTTTTAAAATTTTGCAATGCCTGCCAATACCTAAGAGTAGCGTAGGGTTATTTTTACAGTGAATTACAATAATTTTACTTAAAATTAAAAGACATTTACAGGTTATGATCCATTATGTGAGTCATGAAACCTATGTGTTGGGCTATGACCAGGGTTTTTGTTTTTTTGGGTGTTTTTTTAAATAGGATTAAAAACAATAGTGTATATCACATAAAGTAACGATACCTAGTGTTCTGTGAAATTATTATTTCAGTTATTTGTGTGTGTGTGTGTGTGTGTGTGTGTGTGTGTATGTATATCTAATTCATGCACATTCATTCATATGCATGTGCATGCCTATTCTGGCCTTCATATAAGGTATTTGTTGCTGATGGTCCTGGTCAAAAAAGTTTGAAAACCTCTGTCCCAAAATGGCGCTTGGAAATCAGTAGATCACATAATTATTTTTCTTACAGAAAATTGCCTTTATTAATTACTATCCTAGTTAAGATTGTTTATACGCTTAAAGTGGTCATAGACATTTGTTTTTATTAACACTCATTTTATTTTACATACAGTCACTCACTTTCCATCCTCAAAGAGTTTTAAAGAAAAATAATTTCCAAGAAATTAAAGGGTAAGAAAGAGCTCAAACTCTACCCCTGTTTTAAAATATTAGAATTATTGTAATATGTCTTTCAATTTTAATACCTGTGAGCTACGATCACCCCAGTTGACTATTTTCTGATTTTTCTGCCATAGGGTTGATATCACTAGGATACTTCGTTTAATATTTTTATAAAACGTGTAAGAAAAATAACAATAGTGGTAACTTACAGTACTTTAGAGTTTACCAAGCTTCCAGCTTCTTGTGCTCTTTATCCATGGTCTTATTTTATCTTTATATCAACCTAGAAAGATAGGCAAGTTTGGCTTTATGATTGCTATTTTACAGATTGAGTAGACTAAGCCTCAAAAGGTGAAGCCCAAGCCTTCAGAAGGTGTACCTGTCACATCATGTCTCAAGCCCAGATTTTCCCCACTCCAAACATAGATGTTTCCTCCATACTCACCTGATTCGAGGAACTCTACCTCTCCTTTGAAGTGCATTTCCTTTGTTCCTCCTTATGTCTTTTTATCTCCTTTACTTTCTCTCCCTCCTCCATTTTGCTTCCCTTTTTTCATTGATTCTTACTGTCATTTGTGACCACTTGGGACCAAAGTGCTTGTTTACCTCCATTCAACAAAAAACTTACTATTAGTCTAGCCTCTTGCCATTCAAATGGAAACCCAATATATTCCAGCTGATTTATTTGAGCTGATTCATTCAGGATGATCAAAATGGTCCCTTCCTTCAGTAAAACTGTGTGGGGGGAAGGGGGGTCATTTCTGTTTTCCTTCCTGTATTGCCTGCATCAGCATGGTGTAGTCCTCATGCAATTAGTGCTCTTCATTAGGCAGGGTGACTGATTTTGGTATAAATTTACCTGCCAGCAGGAAAGATTTTTCTAAATTTTAATAATGTTTTCTCTGCAAATTATTTTTTAGTTTTTGGGATTTCCAGAAGAAAAGATCAAGGGGGAATTATCAAGAATAAATTTTTTTTCTGAGTAGTTAAGCCTAAAATGACCACAACCTTGGCCCTTCAGACTCCAGAGATGCAGGAGGGACTTCTGTCAGTGAAAGTAAAAGAGGAAGAGGAAGACCATACCTGTGGGCAAGAATCTGGCCTATCAAGAGATAACCCTCATACCAGAGAGATCTTTGGTAAACGTTTCAGGCAGTTCTGCTATCAGGAGACACCTGGGCCCCGAGAGGCTCTTGGAAGACTCCGGGAGCTCTGCCATCAGTGGCTGAGACCAGAGATGCACACCAAAGAGCAGATCCTGGAGCTGCTGGTGCTGGAGCAGTTCCTGAGCATCCTGCCTGAGGAGCTCCAGGCCTGGGTGAGAGACCACCACCCAGTGAGTGGGGAAGAGGCAGTGACTGTACTGGAGGATTTGGAGAGAGAGCTGGATGAACCAGGAGAGCAGGTGGGAAGATGGGAGAACAAAGGTTTGTACCTATAGGATCAAATATGGGGTTTTAGTGCGGAGAAAGAGGAGGAGGCTTTCTTTATGTCTGATTTAATCTGTTGTGGGCTTTTAATCTCTGTGTTTTTTTGTTTTGTTTTGTTTTGTTTTTTACCAGTTTCTCTGTCCTTTTCCTATCCAGTGGCTCTGAGAAGGCCTTCTTGCAATGTCTTCAGTGATATTTGATTCCCAACTGTCCTTAATTTCCACCAGGTCCCAACCCATCCTGAGGAACAGGAACAGTTTGTGAAGGACAAAGCAACTCTAGGACCAACCCAGAAATCGTCAGTTGGCCAGCTCCAAACCTTGGAAGAGCAGTGTCAGTGTAACTTGCGAGAGGTGTGCCTGGTTCAGGACATTGGTGAGGATGAGCATTTTCTCTGGAAGCCTAACTTATTGCCTCAGTGTTCATTAATTCAGTACATTTATTTAGTGTCAACACATTTATTTATGTGCCAGGCACTGTGCTAGGTCCTGGGGCTACAGTGATGAGCAAGGTAGACATGGTCCCTACCCTTATGAAGTTTGCAATCTTGTAGGAGACACAGTTGTAATATAATGCATCTTCTCCCTGAGGTGTGGGTATAATTGCTAGAGTGGGAAAGTCAACAAAAGACGTGGTCGCTTTTGTCCTTCCACACATTCTCTTTGCCAGTTTTTTTCTTTAGAAACATAACATTCATGTGATCCATTTATTATTTCAGATAATGAGGCTGGGACTTGGAATGAGCTTTCCAAAGAAATGAAATCACTTATGGAATTACCTGGAAAATTGAATGGGGATATTATTCAGATGCCTGAAAGTGGAGACACCTGTGACCATGAGGGCAGATTGGAAAAGCAACGGGTAAGCTCTTCAGTGGAGAGACCCTATATCTGTGGTGAATGTGGAAAAAGCTTCACTCAGAATTCCATCCTTATCGAGCACCAGAGAACACACACAGGCGAGAAGCCCTATGAATGTGATGAGTGCGGGCGGGCCTTCAGCCAGCGGTCAGGCCTGTTCCAGCACCAGAGACTGCACACGGGGGAGAAGCTCTACCACTGCAACACTTGTGGCAAAGCCTTCAGCCAGAATGCTGGGCTTTTCCATCATCTCAGGATCCACACTGGGGTAAAACCTTACCAGTGCAGTCAGTGCAATAAGAGCTTTAGTCGACGTTCTGTCCTCATTAAACATCAGAGAATTCACACTGGAGAAAGACCTTATGAATGTGAAGAATGTGGCAAGAACTTCATTTACCAGTGCAACCTCATCCAGCATCGAAAAGTCCACCCTGTGGCAGGATCCCGCTAGCTCCTTAGAACAGGTAGGACAAAATTTCATGAGGTGAGATCACAAGGCACGGTAGCAAGGTTGGTTCTTTCTTTGTCCCTGAGAGAACACTAATAATAGCTTACTCCTCTAGTATAGCAAGCTCCAAGGGAAACCAGTGAAAATTTCCTTTTTTTTTTTTTTTTCAAATTTTTTTAAAATTAAAATTTATTGGGTGACAGTGGTTTCAAGTGTACAATTCTGTAATACATCATCTATGTATTGCATTATGTGTTCATCACCCAGAGTCAGTTCTTTTTCCATCACTATATATTAGACCCCCTTTACCCTCTTCTGTTCCCCTTGACCCTCTGGTAACCACTAAACTGTTGTCTGTGTCTATGACTATTTGTTTCTTTATTTGCTTGTCTTGTTCCTGTGTTGCCTTCAGGTTTTTTGTTTTTGTTTTTTCTTTTTATTATTATTATTATTATTATTTTCAGGTATACAAAACAATGTAATAGTTAGACATTTCATCCCTCATAGCAGTAAAATCATATGGTTCTTGACTTTTTCTGTCTGACTTATTTCACTTAGCATAGTAATCTCAAGATCCATCCATGTTGTCACAAATGGCAGTATTTCATCTTTTCTTATGGCAGAGTAATATTCCATTGTGTACGTATACCACATCTTCTTTATCCAGTCATCTGGTGAAGGACACTGGTTGTTTCCATGTCTTGGCCACTGTAAATAATACTGCAGTGAACATCGGAGCACATATATCTTTACAGATAAATGTTCTCAGATTTTTTTGGGTAGATATCCAGGATAGAGATTGCTGGGTCATATGGCAATTCTATTTTTATTTTTTTGAGGAATATCCATACTGTTTTCCATAGTGGCTGTACCAATTTACATTTCCATCAACAGTGTATGAGGGTCCCTTTTTCTCCACAGCCTCTCCAACACTTGTTACTATTTGTCTTGTTGATAATAGCCATTCTAACAGGTGTGAGGTGATAGCTCATTGTGATTTTGATTTGCATTTCTCTAATAACTAGTGAAGTTAAGCATTTTTCTATATATCTGTTGGCCGTTTGTATGTCTTCTTGGGAGAAGTTTTTGTTCATGTCCTCTCCCCATTTTGTAATTGGATTGTTTGTCTTTTTGTTGTTGAGTTGTATGAGTTCCTTATATATTTTGGATATTAGCCTCTTATTGGAGGTATTTGCAAATACCCTTTCCCATTCGGTTGGTTGCCTCTTTGTTTTGTCGAGGTTTCTTATGCTGTGCAGAAGCTTTTTAGTTTAATATAGTCTCATTTATTTATTTTAACTTTTACTTCCCTTGCCTTTGAGGTCAAATTCATAAAATCCTCTTAGAACCCAATGTTTATAAGTTTAGTACCTATACTTTCTTCTGTGCAGTTTATTGTTTCAGGTCTTATATTTAGGTCTTTGATCCATTTTGAGTTAATTTTGGTATATGGTGACAGATAGCAGTCTAGTTTCATTCTTTTGCACATGGCTTTCCAATTTCCCCAGCATCATTTATTGAAGAGGCTTTTCTCCATTGTATGTTTTTGGCTCCTTTGTGGAAAATTATCTGTCCATATTTATGTGGGTTTATTTCTGGGTGTTCAGTTCTATTCTATTGGTCTGTGTGTCTGTTTTTCTGACAATATCATGCTGTTTTGATTATTGTAGCTCTGTAGTACAAGCTGAAGTCAGGGAGTGTGATACTGTCAGCCTTATTCTTTTTTCTTAGGATTATTTTGGCTATTCGGGGTCTTTTGTGATTCCATATAAATCTTATGATTAAAATTTCCTTATTTTTAATGCTAAGAGAAGCGTAACAATATCTTAAATACATCTGTCAAATTCTCTGTGGTTAGTGACATCCATAGCTTTGCAATACTGAATAGTTTCACATAGACCTGAATAAAATGTTTTCTAGGTGTACTTCAGAAAAACTTCATCCTAGTAAAAAAACAAACGAACAAAACTTTAAAAAACATTAAAAAAAATTATATGCAACCTGAATACAAAATAATGGCAAAAGGGGTAGTTTACTGAGTTAAAAAAAATTAATTTAAAAATAATCTCTGCAAAGTCTGTAATGTAAACTATTTGACTACAGGCATACCTAAGAAATATTTTGGGTTTTGTTCCATACCACTGCAATAAAGTGAGTCATAATATTTTTGCTGGTGGGGAGGTCTTGCCTTCAATTTGTAAAAAAACCATAATACCTGTCACAGTAAAGCGAAGTGCAATAAAATGAGGTATGCCTATTTTTCCATTCTCATAAGTTAGTGTGCTTTTTAACCTACAAAAGGGGGCAGATGAATCCTCCTATAAATATACACAGGTCTTCTCCCTATAGAGTTTTAGTAACTCAGCCTTCAATTAGGAACCAATGAATTGAAGTAATCATATATGATTGGTAGTTCAGTGGCTAGTCATAACAGATATTGCTAATGATTTTTAATTTGTGGAAAGGCTAAGAAGCTTAGCTAAAAATCTGATATCTCACTTCAGATCTTTGTTATGAAATGTTTTCCTGTATGAGCATTTTTGGGTTTTCCTTATTTTCTTCTTTATTTAACCTTTTGTTATGGAAAATTTTAAACATAATAAAAAAGAGAGAAAACTATGATCAATGTTCCGTGTTGATTGCTTTTTATAACCTCCATACTTCTCAGCATTACCTATTGATTACCACCAGTCATACATACAATAGTTTCTTTCTCTTAACACTGATGGAGTGTTTACCAAGCTTTTATACAAACTTTTTTACAGGAGGCAAAGAAATGTGAAATCTGTGGTGATAATTTGGATTGGAATACAAAATACACAGCTGGTAACTCAAGAATAGTAGAAACATGGTAAGGCACCTCAGAGGTCACTTCCGCATGCCCTTATTTGACAGATATGAAAATGAAGGCTCTGAGAAATAACTGTGTAAGATCATACAGCTAGTTAATCGAGCTGGAACTAGAACCCTGTCTCCTAACTTCTAGTGCACTTCTCTTTCTACTAAGGCACTGGAAGCTTAGTACTTAGCTGAATTCGATCATCAAATAGAAATTATGAGTATATGGACCTTACAGGATTTATAAGTCATTGAAGTTTGCTTTTTTTAGCTCAACAAGTCCTATATATATGTTTCAATAAATGCACAGCTCCTCTAATTTACAGCAGAGTTACAGGATAGACTTCTCACTATCCCTCATTTGAGGCATTTTATTAATTTTTGTAGTGCTCATTTTTATTTTTTTTATTTTTTATTTTTTTATTTTATTTTTTTTTTTAAGATTTTTATTGGGGAATTGGGGGGATGGGAACAGTGCTGGGGAATTGGGGGAAGGGGAACAGACAAGTTGCTGTCGTTTTGTTCTTCAGTCTAGTTGTGGAGGATGTTGCTTCACTGGCCCAAGTTGGCACCATCATTGCACTCTTCTCTGGCGAGGCAGATCAGTCGCCGGCTTCTGGACGGCCGCTCACTGCGGCTGCTGGCTGCTCACGCTGGCTGCTGGCCACACACGGTAGCCCATGGCAATCCACTGCCACAGGGGCTGCAGCCTATGCCGTCGCCGGCGACTCATGGCAGCCCAGCTCCAGGTTGAGCTGTTGTTCAGCATCTCAGCTGTGGAGGGCAGTGTCACTGGCCCTCATATGTGGGATCCGAACCGGGGCCCTCTGGCGTCCCAAAGCCAGTTCTTAACCATCGCGCCACTCGGCCGGCCCTGGTGTTTGTTTTTATAACTTCTCAAATATTCTCATTTTTCTCAACAACTAGTAAAACAAAAGGTGTTATATACTGGGGGTGCCAAAAACATGTATAAACATGACTTGTATTCATCTTTTGTTGTCGGTATATATTGAGTATTACAATTTTAATACAGTATTTTTCCTTTCTTAAAATGTATATACATTTTTTTGGCACCCTCAGTATATGTTGTATGTTGTAGAGACAGATATGTCACTTAGAATGCAATGATTAACATATGATTGAAATGACTCACAGTTCACCAAACTAACTTTGTTTTCTGATACTAATTGTACTAATTCTCTTATGCTAACACTTTAGCATAAGTGCACATCCCTCATTAGTTAAGAAATAATACTTGATTGAACCTATAGGCAATGGCATGCAGACCTTGGCTTCTTTAGTGATTATTTCAGTTTTCCTGGCCAGAAGTTCTTAGTTGTTTCTCTCACATTTCTAAATTTCCCTCACTGTTCTCTCTTCTCTTTCCATCCTGGCTCCTTTTATTCATCCCATGAAGTCATTAGCCTTGATGTCCTTCCAGGTGTTCTCCGGACAAATATCCCTCCCTAACCCCGTCTAAAAGAGTAGAATAGTCAAAGACTTATGACTGAGCAAAGTATAAGAAAAATTGATTCAAATCTAATTAAATAGGCTTATTTGTTCTTAAGAATACTCCAGCACATTTTTTAAGTACTGTAAGGACAGTGGATACTATGTATGAAGAAATGTCTGTGAATCTTGCAGCCAAAACCCACCTAGAGTTGTTGATGGAACCCTGAAGATGCTCTTGCACTATAATTTTGATTCGAAGGCCAAGACTCCAGGACAGCAGTTCTCAACCTTCCTAATGCCATGACCCCTTAATACAGTTCCTCATGTTGTGGTGACCCCCCAACCATAAAATTATTTTCGTTGCTACTCTATAACTGTAATTTTGTTACTGTTATGAATCGTAATGTAAATATCTTTTTGTTTTCCGATGGTCTTAGGCGACCTCTGTGAAAGGGTCGTTCGACCCCCAAAGGGGTCGCGACCCACAGGTTGAGAACCGCTGCTCCAGGAGAATAAGTCTCTCTCTGTCTATATTTTGTAGGAAATGACTCCTATAATTTCACTACAGTATTTTTCCTTTTAAAAAAACATAATTATAACTTATAGTGGAAAATTGTTTTATATTTTTCCAATAAGACAAAAATTATCCCTGAGATTTTAAAATAAAAGTATATGTAAAGTCAAAATTATTATAAAATATGAAGTATTTTTGTACAGAATAATTTTGAAATATAAAATATATACCAGTATACTTGTGTCTTGGTTAAATGTTGAGTGAGTAATTGAGAGAAAAGTAGATTCTCTGCAGAGGGGGATAGAAGATAGAGGAAAGTGTTTTAGGCAGAGGGAACAGGGTGTGGCAAGGTACTTTTAAGATATGCTCAAGAGCCAGGAGTTTTCTATTTTGCCTGGGTCATGGAGTTCCTGCAAGGAAGTGCCACAGTGGGAGATAGAGGTGGGGGCAAGATTAAGAGGACCTTGAACACTTTCCTAATGAGTTTAGTCTTTGTTTGTTAAGCACTGTGGAATCATTGAAAATACTTTGTTCTGTAGGACATTTTTAACAGAGAATCAGGGAATGTTAGCTTTAAAATGAGATTTGAAGTTTAGCCTATTTCATACCTACGTGAGAAAAGTGAAGCCCAAAATGGTTAAGCACATCTAGTGATCTTTCTGTTTTTTAATCAATTAAAACTTACCAAAAAAAAAAGAAAAAGTGAACAAAGATCACTGTGAATTATATGTAGTTTTGAAACACTTCGACTTGGAGCCTTAAGACAAATCTTAGGCATCTGCCAAAAATAGCAACGTTGATGACAAAATGGGATAGAAAGAGAAAAAGAAAAAAAATGTCAGAATATAAAAAGGAATCAGACAGAAGCCAAATTTAGACACTACAACTGGATTAGCCAATGAACTGTGACCAAAAGAGAAGGAAAAATTAAAAAGATAGATGGCAGAGACTGTGTTACCAAGAAATTTGCTTCATCTTCATAATACTTATTAGAAATCGCTCTGTCTCAGTTGGTCCAAGTGTCTTAGGTACAGGTGTCTTCAGCCATGAAAATAGTCTTATTGCCCTTCACTGCTCACTCATTTTAGTGCTTTTCATAAGAGGAGAATAGAAAGAGAGCACAGTCTATGAATCACTATGTGGTTTTTTTTTTAGGCCTCTGGGGTTTTCCATGCCAACTGCCTCAGCTTTATGATGAATCCACTGTTTCTTAGTTTACACCTATGTTAGAATCACCTGGGCTATTTGACATAGTTTCTTGGGCCCTACCCAAGACTGATTAGATTTCTGAGGGCAGGGCCTGGGAATCTGCATTTTAGCTAGCATATCAGTGGTTCTCAGATATATTTTGCCCAATTTGGGACACTTGAGAATGAATGGGAGTGCTATTAATAATTATACCCAGACAACAGGCATAAATCAGGATGTATAATCTCCATACTCATGAATTTTCCAATTGAAGATATAGACAATGAGACAGAGCATCAGAAAGAATCCAGTGTTCTCTCATGAACACTCAGGTAGATCATATATGAAGGAGGCTGTTGGAGACTTTGGAGACTTAGGTGTAGACACTGAGACTAAGGTAGCCACCACTTGCCTGTTTAAAATAATTCCCATTAACAAATCTACTGGATTAGGTAAGAGGATGGGACAGAATGTCTACCAAAACAAAAACAAAAACACACAAAGGGACCACTCCCCAAACAAAACCCCACTGTTAAAATAGCTAGTTATCTATGATGAACCCGTTGAGAGAATGGTTTACCAGACAAGGTGGATGACATCATGAAGAACAGGAGCATTTCAGTGATACAGGGACTGATGGGGTAATATGGGATGTTAGACCTTAAATTATAGAGGAAAAGTGGGAAGATAGGGCACGAAATCAGAAGTTTGTTAGGGATAAGGCAGGAGGTGAGCCATTTTAAGCAAATAGTTAGGCTGAATGGCGGCTAGACATTGTGCCAAATAGTTTAATAAATTATCACATTTATTCCACATAATTCAATGGCTGTGAGCCAGAGTCCTCTTACTACTGAAGCAGTACCAAAGACAAACTGCTGCAGGTGACCCTGCTCCCTATTCTGCAGTTTCCAAAATCATTGACAGCAGGGGTGTGGCGGTCCATCACCACCCCTGTATTCACTCAGCTTTTTGCTAATTCCGATAGCCAGGGATCTATAAACTCAAAACTTGCTCGTGGTTAGGTTACTCAGAGGGACCTGAGTTGTTTAAGTAAAGATTTAAAGCAGAGGAGAGCAAGCAAACAGCTCCCTTTTTGTTCCCACTTTCCTCAGGTGGATGGGTGCTGATTGTTGCTTCTGACCCTGGGGGCAGAGTGAAGGTAACTGGACAATGGGTATTTTAAGAGACCCTGCTAGAAAGAGACCCTGAGGGATGGGACTTTGGAGGACCTGGCTTCCTAGGGAACTGTAGGGCTTGGTAGGATCTGGTGACAGTAGTCAGGTGGGGTAGAGATATCAACTCAGACTGAGTGGCTGTGGGACACCAGAGATGAGAAGCCTTGGTCAGCCCGCCTGCCTGAGCCTCTTGGAGTAAGCCTCTGAACTCCTGAAAGGGGGCCAGGTGGTGGGCACAGACCAACCACTGAGATGATGAGTCCTCCAGGTTTCCTTGACAGGCAGCTGAGGGGGGCAGTAGAGATGCGTTACAGTGTTGTGACGTACTTCCAGTCTCTAAAGTGAGCTGTAGCTCAAAGCCTCTGAGTGCGTGTAAGTGAGGAACTGGCTCCCTCTTCTCTGGCAGGATGCTCAATACCTCCGCTGAGATCTCAGGACCTGCATGTAGGGGTGTTACCCTTTTCCCAGGCCTGGTTTCTGTTCCTCTCCCTTACATAGATCCTTCAGGATCTGGATTCCTTTTTCCATGTCAGCATTTCAGGCTCTTTCGAAGATGTAGAGAACAGTTGGGTCTGTGCAGACCACTAGCTTCTCAGATGGGGACACAGACTTACCAGTGGTGTGGACCCTCTGGAGTCCATCGCCTGATGGATCCTTAAGGGTCAAAGATTATTTCTTACAGAGGCACACATCATCTTTATTGTGCTTCATAGATGTTGTGGGTTTTTTGTTTTGTTTTTTTACAAATTGAAGGCAATACCCTGGACCAGTAAAAAAATAAATAAGACTCATTTTATTGCAGTAGTCTGGAACCGAAAGTGCAATCTCTCTGAGGTATGACTGTACCTTTCCTGAGTTCTACAGCCCCTACACCTGGGCAGTTTTTCAAAGTATTCATAAGACACCCCTCCCGATTCCCCCCACTCTTAGTAATGGTCATGATATTGCATGTTTAAACTAAAAGCTGTACACTTTTTATTCCACTGGAGGAGTGCTTGGCTCGGAGGAAGACCTCTCCTGTGTGGTGCTACACTGGTGGTGCAGGAGGGGGTGGGGTGGGCAATGCAGTGATGTTTAGCCACTTCTCTTACCGTTCTAATGCAGTCTGTCCTGGTCTCTGCTGTAGAGGGTGATTTGGCCTCCCACTTCCCCTGCTCCTTTCTAGGATTCTTTCAGTGGTGTGTTGTTTTTGAATAGTTGCTAGTTCTTGTGAGTAGGGGCAAAGTCAGGAACTACCTATGTCACCATCTTGGTGATGTCACTCCCTAGCACTTTATATAAGTACTTTACAATAATGCGATTTTCACAAACAGTTCTGCAAAACAAAAGGAAATGCTACGTTAATTTCTACAGCCAAGAAAACTGATTCAGAAGTTAGCACATTCATCAAGCAAACATTTATTGAATGCTAAGTATATGCCAGGTTTTGTCTTAAAAATGGGAATAAACTAGATAAAAGAGGCACTCCCTAACAGAGTAATGAGGAAGACAGTAAACAGTTACAATGTAGTGTGGTAAGTGCCTTGAGCAAAATAAACTTCACACATGGGAGGGCCTTTGGAGGTGGGAAGTGAGGAGTTAGATATAGCCTCCCTGAGTAGGCAATATCAGAGCTGCCTCTGTGAAACCAACAGAAATTGGATAGCAAAGGGAAATAGATCTTGGGGAATATATATATATACACACACACTGTATGACAGAGGGATCAGGAAACAAATTTCAGAAAACAAAGTAGATGAAGGTGGGTGTGGTGGAACAGGGGCAAAGAGGAAAAGTAGGTAATAACTGGAATATACCAAGAGATTTGAATTTAAAGGACAGTGTGCTTCTCCATATTTTTAATGTAATGGCTTATAGATAAAATGTTTGTATGCATACTGCCTTGCAGAAGAAACCAGGCCAAGGGCTTCAGGTATCCCAGGTCTGCCTTGCCACCTAAGTAGCTGGGAAAATGATATGCTGGCGCTCCTGTAAGCCATTTGAAGCGCCTAGTGAACTGTGGCATCGCACAGTAGATGGGAGGGTATACTCTACAGAGCGGGGAGTTTCTGTATGGATTTAAGCTAGCAGTGTGGTGAATGAATCGGAAGGGTGTAAGACCAGAAGCAAGAGCGATAAGAGGCTTGTAGTTGTCAAAGAAGAAATACCATAAATTGGTGAAAGTAAGGCAGCGGCTATGGAGATGAGGAGTGGATGGAATGGAACTATGTTAAAGAGTTAGATTTAACTGGACTTGATGACTAATTAGACGGATGAAAGAAGGATATATATATTAAAAAAGTGCCAGTAGTGCTGCCTGGCACATACTCATAAGTAGAACATACAAGGTAGTTTGTTGTTGTTGTTTTTAGTAAATGTAGTCAGGAATAAGTAGGCAGGTTTTTGGATTGGATGATTAAGTGAATGTGGTGCCATTTTATAAAAAATGGGTAATATTGGAAGAGCCATTGGTTATGAGGGGGGAATGATGAGTTAATTTTCGGTAGTGTTGAGTTGAATATGCTCATAAGACATACAAGTAGAGGGAGCCATTGGATTATAATGGCCTGGATCTCCAAAGCAATATTGGGATACAAGAATCAAATTTAGCAACTCTGAGGTGACAACTGATATTATAGACTAAATGAGATTGCCCAGAATGAATGTGGGATAAAAAGAAGGCTGGATCTCAGTTTAGGGTAATCAGACATTTCTTGGCAGACAAAAGCCAGCTATAAAGTGGACTTAAGGAGCCATTAGAGATGTATGTTTATTTAACAAGTACTTCTTTATAGCTGAGTAATACTCCATTGTGTAAATGTACCACAGTATCTTAATCCAGTCATCTACCCATGGACGTTTCGATTGTTGCCAAGTCTTAGCTATTGTAAATAGCGCTGCAGTGAACATAGGGGTGCGTATATTTTTTTGAATTAATGTCTTGGGTTTTTCTGGATAAATACCTAAGAGTGGGATTGCTGGGTCATAAGGAAGTTCCATTTCCAGTTTTTTGAGATAACTTTATAACTGATTTCATAGTGGCTGCACCAATCTGCAATCCCACCAACAGTGCACCAGGGTTCCCTTTTCTGCACAACCTCGCTAGCTAGTTTGTTGATTTATTGATGATAGCCATTCTGACCGGGGTAAGGTGGTATCTCATTGTGGTTTTTATTTGCATTTTCCTTATGATTAGCGAGGTTGAACATTTTTTCATATGCCTGTTGGCCATCTGTATGTCCTCTTTAGAGAAATGTCTCTTCATATCCTCTGCCCATTTTTTAATTGGGTTGTTTGTATTTTTGGTGTTGAGTTGAATGAGTGTTTTATAAATTTTAGATATTAACCTCTTATCAGATATCTCGTTGACAAATATCTTCTCCCATTCAGTAGGCTTCCTTTTTGTCTTATTGATGGTTTCCTTTGTTGTGAAAAACTTTTAAGTTTGATGTAATCCCATATGTTCCTTTTTTCTTTTACTCCCTTGCCCACAAGGATGTATCAGTAAAAATATTGCTCAGGGTAATGTCTACAAATTTACTCCCTATATTTTCTTCTAGGAGTTTTATGGTTTCAGGACTTATGTTTAAGTCTTTAATCCATTTTGAATTTGTTCTTGTATATGTCATAGGAGGTGGCCCAGTTTCATTTTTTTGCATGTGTCAGTCCAATTTTCCCAGCACCATTTATTAAATAGACTATTTTTACCCCAATGTAAATTCTTGCTTCCATTGTAATAGACTGTCTGTATATGCATGGATTTATTTTGGGGCTCTCTATTCTGTTCCATTGATCTATGTGCCTGTTTTTATGCCAGCACCATACTGTTTTGATTACTGTAGGCTTGTAGTATGTTTTGATGTCTGGTAACATGATACGCCCAACTTTGTTCTTATTTCTCAGGATTGCCATTGTTATTTGGGGTCTTTTTTGGTTCCATATAAATTTTAGGATTATATTTTCTATTTCTGTGAAAAATGCCCTTGGTAGTTTGATAGGAATTGCGTTGAATCTATATATTGCTTTAGGCAGTATGGACATTTTAACTATATCAATTCTTCCTGTCCATGAGCATGGTAGGTGTTTCCATTTATTTGTATCTTCTTTTATTTCTTTTTTCAGTGTCTTATAATTTTCTGAGTACAGATCTTTTACTTCTTTGGTTAAATTTATTCATAAGTATTTTATAGTTCTTGAAGCAATTGTAAATGGGACTATTAATTTCTTCTTCTGATAGTTTATTATTGGAATATACAAATGCAACTGATTTCTGAATATTAATTTTGTATCCTGCTACCTTACTGAATTTGTCTATCAGTTCCAATAGTTGTTTGATGGAGTCTTTGGGGTCCTCTCTCTATAGTATCATGTCATCTGCATATAATGACAATTTTACTTCCTTCTTATTTTTTTTTTTAATTGGGGAATTGGGGGTATGGGAACAGCACTGGGAAATTGGGGAAGGGGAACAGACAAGTTGCTGTCGTTTTTTGTTCTTCGGTCTAGTTGTGGAGGACGTTGCTTCACTGGCCCAAGTTGGCACCATCATTGCACTCTTCCCGGGCGAAACAGATCAGTCGCCGGCTTCTGGATGGCCGCTCACGGTGGCTGCTGGCCGCTCATGCTGGCTGCTGGCTACATACGGTAGCCCATGACAACCCACTGCCACAGGGGCTGCAGCCTACGCTGTCGCTGGCAACTCAGGGCAGCCCAGCTCCAGGTTGAGCTGTTGTTCAGCATCTTAGCTGTAGAGGGCAGTGTCACTGGCCCACATATGTGGGATCCGAACCGGGGCCCTCTGGCATCCCAAGCCAGTTCTTAACCATCGCGCCACTCGGCCGGCGCTTACTTCCTTCTTACCGATTTGGATGCCTTTTATTCTTTTTTCTTGTCTGATTGCGGTGGCTAGAACTTCCAGAACTATGTTGAATAAAAGTGGAGAAAGTGGACAGCCTTGTCTTGTTCCTGATCTTAAGGGGAATGGTTTTAGCTTTTCCCCATTCAGTATGATGTTAGCTGTGGGTTTATTATATATGGCCTTTATTATGTTGAGATATGATCCCTCTATTTCCACTTTGCTGAGAGTTTTTATCATAAATGGCTGCTGTATTTTGTCAAATGCATTTTCTGTATCTATTGCTATGACCATATGATTTTTATTTTTCATTTTGTTGATGTGGTGTATCACATTAATTGATTTGCGGTTGTTGAACCAACCCTGCGTACTAGGGATGAAATGCACTTGATCATGGTGTATGATTTTCTTATTATATTGCTGAATTCTGTTTCCTAATATTTTGTTGAGGGTTTTTGCATCTATGTTCATCAGGGATATTGGCCTGTAATTTTTCTTTTTTTGTACTGTCTTTGTCTGGTTTTGGAATCAGGGTGATAGTGGCCTCATAGAAAGAGTTTGGGAGCCTTCCCTCCTTCTGGATTTTTTGGAATAGTTTGAGAAGAATAGGTGATAATTCTTTTTTGAATGTTTGTGGCTTCAGAATTTGCCACAACAATAATGTGTTTGACAAAGAATCCAATTTATAATTTTTATCTCCCGAGGCAAGAGATATTACAAGACCAACAATAAGGCAGTGCCCCAGACATCCAGTGCTGTGCGTGGATCTCCACCTTGATGTGACCTTGTCAAACACCGAGGTGCAGCTGGCTCCCAACAGTTTGTTTGTATGGAAAAGCCACTGGAAGTGGTTTGGGTGGGCTCACAAGTTGGGTGGGGCAGGTTCCCAGGGAATCACCAGGGTGCGACAAATGCTGTTAGCCAGGTTGATGGAGACTCAGATATGGTGTCCGCCCATGTCTGCACGCTGGGTAGGGGGATGACTCAATAAAGGAACAATGGCTTCTGCCAGCACTTCTGTCTGGGAGAAAGCTGCTCCTCCATTCCTCGTTCTAAAGCCAGACAATTCTTTTCCTCTCTCTATGTCCCTGGCACCTTTAGCACTGCTTGTCATAGCTGGAGCTCAGAGGGAGTGCATTAGCATGTAAGTCAATGTACAGGCCCATTAAGAGGAATGCATGGGACCCCAGCTCACTCAGCCACAGTCTCTGCTATTTTCATAGCCACAAGTTGTGGCTACTTCTCTTTCCAGCACTGGAATCCTGGGACTGGGGAGCCTTGTATGGGGCTGGGATCCTTTGCTTCTCCACAGCCAATTTTTAATTGCCACATGTGGATGTGGGACAAGCACCTCCCACATCTCTGTCCCTCCTACCATTCTCAATGTGGCTTTTTCTGTATGTCCTTAGTTATCAGATTTCTGTTCAGCTAGCCTTCAGATGATTCTCAATGATGATTCTGTGGTTTACTTGTAATTTTGATGTGGTTGTGAGAGGAGGCAAGTACAGCATCTACCTACTCTGCCATCTTGACTGGAACTCTCCCTGAGTTCTTTAAACCTCATTTAGTTTTTTTCTTATAACTGCAATCTTGAATTCTCTATCATTTAAATCACAGTCTTTCATGTCTTTGAGTTTGGTTGCTGGAGACTTTTTTTTTTCCTGTACTACCTTGTTGCCTTGGTTATTCATGGTACTTGATGGATTCTCTGCCTGTGCACTTGAGGTAGTGAACTCTTGTTTAGGTGCTGTTTTGTTCTTAACAGTTCAGCAGGTTGATAAATAGAGGTCTTTTGTTTTTCTGTAGATGGAGGTATAGCACAACCTTCTATTTTTTCTTACCTGCACTTGCAGCACCTCCAGGATCTCAGTGGGGCCACATTGCTTTGGTCTTGGAAAATTCCCTATATTCACCAGGATGGTGTGCATCTTCTCTGTTTCTGAGTCACCTCAGTCTCAGGGCACCCACCACTATGGTGGGAAGATGTGGCAAGTGGCAGACTGGGTTTGTGAGCTCCCAGCATGATCTCCTTGTTACTAGTGGCAGTCAGCAGCACTGTGCTATTTGAGATATCTCTGCTAACTCTACTGGGTTCTGCCTTGATGGATGGCAAAGGGGAGATGAAACCATAAGTCTGCAGCTTTGTGTCTTTATTAGTAATGGTCACCACACCATTCACTGTGTTGTATCTCAGCTACTACTACTGGGTTTTACCACAACAGGAGTCATCTTCTCAAGCAAGGTCTTTGCTTCTGCCCCTCCTACCCTCCTGGCCATAGTGTGAGGGCTGCAGCCCAACTCCTCCACCGCTACTGCATTAGCTGGGCTCAGCATGCACTGAACTGCATTTGCAGCCGTCATCCCTGTTTTTTCCCCACCCCACCTTCCTCACTCATTCCAATACTCCCACCTTCAGATGTACTGACCCATGGACCTCTCAATTGTGTTTATTTGTTGATAGTAGTTGTTGGACTTGCAAATTTAAGGGGAGATACAAAGGTGTCTTCTCACTCTGCCATGATGCTGATGTCACTCTCTAATCTTAGATATTGTTCCTAAGAGGGCAAGGTCTCTCTACAGGGACTTCTCCTCAGATCCACCTGATTATTATGTGGTAACAAATACCCAGTATTGCCACATCTTCCAAATTTCATTCTTATATGAACTCTCCCTACTTTTAGTCTTTTACCTTTAAAAAAATATATATTTTAGGTCAACTTGACATGCCTAGGGCCTATCAATTCTACTTTTAAAAATGCTTATGTAAAAATTGTGTTATTAAAACTGATATTGGCAGTGTAGAGATGAGATCCATGATGCTTTTGAATGCTCCTGGGTTCTTAGTGTCTCCTGGGCCCCAGAATTACCAACTACAGATACAGACTGCTCAACAGAGTTCTTAAAATGAGTTGCTTACCAGATAATCTCTGCCTTACTGCCTCTTCCCAGCAGAGATCTGCCTGCTTTTAGTCACTTTCTCTTTGCTACCAGAATGAAACAATTAGCTGCTGTAGTTTAAGGACCACTTTGATGAAGGGCTAAGCTTCTCACGCTCTATCTTTTATGTCTGATAAGTATATAAGCCAGAGGTTATAATTGGACCTAAAAAAAATATTTTCCTCTTAGCTAAGGTCAACTCAGATTAGTGATGTGTTTAAAATGCCAGCCAAGACTGGGACACAAGACTTATCATTGGGCTGCTCTACTGAGTGCTTTATATGTATTTCACTTAATGTTTACAGTGACTCTGTGAGATAGATCCAATCATTCCCATTTTATAGATGAGAAAACCACAGGTTAAATGACTCACATAGCAAGAGATGAAGTTGCAATTCAAACCAAAACAGTGTGATTCTAAAGCCTGTACTCTTGTTTCTAATTCTATAGTCTAGGCAAATAACTTATTTATTAACTAATAACAGCCAGAATTCATTGGTGTGGGCATTTTTAAAAAAAATGTATTTTTAAACTAAACAATGTTATGTTTAACAAAATTATATTTAATTTTGTCCAAAAAACATTTATTTCTGAGTTATTACATGCTAGGTACTTTTAAAATGGTCACTTTCCATAAGGAGTTTATAATTGAGTAATTATTCATCCATGTATACATTCATATATGAAAACTCAATTTTGGAGTGATTTTTATTCCCTTTGTTATTGCTTCCAGCCACATATAAAGCTCTGAAGGGCCACTTTTAATGATTGTCCTCAATTGTCAATTTCTTGGATTCTTGAGAACATAAAACACTGATTGAAAGCACTAACTTCAGTTTTTATCCTGAATATTAATGTGTGAATAATTCATTTTGGTAAGCAGGATAATGGTCTCCCACAGATATTATCCCAATCCCCAGAACCTGTGAACATGTTACCTTCTGTGGTTAAAGAAACTTGGCAGATGTGATTAAGTTCAGAATCTTGAGATGGGAAGATTATTCTGGATTATCTGGATGGGCTCAATGTAATCACAAGATTCTTACAAGAGAGAGGCAGGAGGGTCAGAATCTGAAGGAGATATGACAATGGAAGAAGAGGCGAGAGAGAGAGAGAGAGAGATTACTGGAAAGGGGTTATGAGCCAAGGAATGCAGGCAGCCTCTAGAACCTGAAAAAGCTAAGAACACATCCTCTCCGAGAGCATCCAGAAATAACCACAGCCCTGATGATGACATTTTTATTTTAGCCATGTAAAACCAATTTTTGGACTTCCAACTCCAGAATTGTAAGGTAATAAATTTGTGTTGCCTTAAGCTACTAAGTTTGTAGTAATTTGTTATATCAGCGATAGAAGGGGTGTGATGTAGTATCTCATTGTAGTTTTTTGTTTGTTTTTTTAGCTTAAGGTGTGTCAAAACAGTGTAATAGTTAGATATTTACACCCCTCACGAAGTAATAACCCCCCTCTACCATGGTACAATCCAAAATTCCACTTCTGGGTATATACCCAAAAGATTTGAAATCAGGGTCTCAAAGAGATATTTATACACCCATGCTCAAAGCAGCATTATTCACAATAGCTAAAATGTGGAAACAACCTAAGTGTCCATCAATGGATGAATGGATAAACAAAATGTGGTATATATACACACAGTTGAATATTATTCAACCTTAAAAAGGAAAGAAATTCTGATATTTGCAGCAACATGGATGAACCCTGAGGACATTATACTAAGTGAAATAAGCCAGTAACAAAAAGAGATACTGTGTGATTCCATTTATATGCATTAACTAGAGCAGTCAAACTCATAGAGACAGAAAGTAGAATGGTGGTTGCCTGGTGGGAGGGGAAATGGGAACTTAGTGTTTAATGAGCACAGAGTTTCAGTTTTGTAAGATCAAAAATTTTGAAGATCAGTGGTGATGGCTGCACAACATTATGAATGTATTTAATGCCACTGAACTGTAAAATTAAAATAATTAAGATGATAAATTTTGTTATGTGTATTTTACCACAATAAAGTTTTTTCAAAATAAAAAAGTAATAAACATCAGAAAATGCACTAGTGATAAACATGATTGCAATGAGAGTGAGATAACTTGCCTTTACTGTTAATACCTTATCTCACAACCAGATATTGATAAAGGAGTCAAAGAAAATTGTCTTTAATAATGTATTATTGTAAATAATGTCATTTATTGGGAATTGATTATGACTGGGTACTATTATATTTTATACTGTGGCAATGGGCCCTAGACAAAGACCATGTGGTCACTAAGGATTTTGTGTGTGCTTCAGACAAAGACATTCCTGAACTGTACAGTTAGCAAGACTTCCGCGTTTAACATTTCCAAATTCCTACCTCACCTGAGAGCCAGTCAGGAACTGGAACAATGGCCACATGTCCTAATAAGGAACCTGGAAACCTCAGGGTATATAACCCTGAGTCCCGCCCAGGTCAGGGCTCAGCCTCTGGATGTGAATCCGCTGAGCCAGTGCCGGCATTAGTAAAAGTTGCTTCCCACGCCTTGGTGTCCTGTCTCTTTGTCTGGGTTCCCCGCAACATAATTGGGGGCTCGCCCGGGAGATGGAGACGGTGATATTTTCGCCTCCCTTGTCCCTGGAGCCCGGCTCCCCCGGACAAGAGGGGACACACACTCTACTTGGGCCAGCGGACTTTTGTCCATCAGTGGGGACGTCTCCCCTGCCGACCACGGGGGACTGGCCCAGGAGCACAAAGGAACCCTGAGGGCTATGGGAACCAGCTTGGGAGCACCTCCCGACCAGGCAGGTAAGGACCTGGGTCACTTGGTAGCCTGTCCATCAGCGGACAGAAGGGGAGACTGATCACCTCCCAGAGTCACCCGAGTATCTCAGTTTCTGAGAGAAACCATGACTCCTAGGAAAAGGGCGGCGGGTGGAGAATGAATGTGTTTGAGTCTGTGTGAATGAGACGCAGCCTGCCTGCGAAACAAGTGTGCAGTTCCAATCCGCGGGTCTGTGGTGCACCTCATATGGCTTAGGGTGGTATTGCTAAATTGTCACGTACAGTTTGGGGATCCATGTCGAGGATTTAAATCGACCCACCAATGCTAAGAGGCATGTGAGAATCCCCACGAGGGGAGCGGCCGGAGACGTACGAAGCGAATCTCTGAGTGTGTGTCGCGCCAATTTTGGGTGGTTGCCATGGGTGGGCGACAGAGTACTCAGACTCCATTAGGATGTATGTTAAAAAATTTTAAGAAGGGATTCTTGGGGGATTATGGCATTGAGATGACCCCCCAAAAGCTCTGTACCTTCTGTGAGATTGCTTGGCCATCATTTGGTGTCGAATGGCCAGCAGAGGGAAGCTTAGACAGAGACCTCATTAGGAAAGTTTACCTCATTGTTACCGGCAGCCCCGGGCACCTCGATCAGTTCCCTTACATTGACTCATGAGAGGCTATTGCATGTATCCGACCCCCCAGGTTGAAGTCCTATTTGGAAACCAGAGCAGAATTCTTTTGACACAAGCTATAATCCCCTCACGGAAGTTGCTTAAGGAAAAAACAGAAGGACAAAAGCCCATCCTGTCTTCAGACCCGGAGGAAGTCCTGCCTCCTTATTTGCCAATTTATCTATGACTTCCCAAGGGGAGCCTCTAACCCAGCCTCCTCCGCCCACCACGCCAGCCTTGACTCCAGTACCGTCCTCACTGTCTCCACTTCCTCCACCCACTACGCCCTTCCTGGAGTTTTTTGCCACGCCTCCACCGCCAGTCTTGACCCCCTACGGGCCCACAGATAAGGGGCTGCAGACCAAGGGCCCTGACACTGGCGCTCTCCAGCTCCCCCTATGGGAAACCAGAGGCCCTGTCTACTGTGATCAGGAAGGCAAGATATAGGGAGGTCACCACATTTTTGTATACCAGCCCTTCTCAACCACTGATCTCTTAAATTGGAAAAATCATACCCCATCATTTACAGAGAAACCACAGGCTTTGACTGACCCCCTTCAGTCAATCAATCAAACGCATCAGCCCAGCTGGGTTGATTGTCGCCACCTCCTCCTAACTCTCTTCAACACTGAGGAACGCCGGTGAGTCACTCAGGGAGCTATAAAATGGCTAGAGGAACATGCCCCACCCAGGACCTTAAACATTCAAGTGTATGCCCATAATCATTTTCCTGAGGAGAACCGAAAGTGGGACCCCAATAGTGACCGGGACTTCCAGATGCTGGAACAGTATTAAGAAGCCCTTATAGGAGGCTTAAAGGATGGTATCAAAAAAAGCATCAATATGGATAAAATCTCTGAAGTCCTCCAGAGGCCAGAGGAGAGCCCAAGCCAATTTTATGAAAGACTCTGTGAGACATTTCGTCTCTGCACTCCCTTTGACCCTGAGACTGTCGAGAATCAGCAGATGGTCAATGCTGCTTTCATTGGGCAGTCCCAGGGTGACATCTGGTGGAAACTTCAGAAACTGGATGGATTTGCTGGCATAGATATCAGCCAGCTCCTCGAAGTGGCGACAAAAGTCTATGTCAATCATGACCAGGAGGCTCGTCAGGAGGCGGATTGGAAGATGAAGAAAAAGGTGGACTTACTGGCTGCTGCGCGTGTTGAAAGGGCTGTGACCCCGGGACAAAACGCCATCCCAAACCTGGGACTACCCCAGTGAGGACGACGTCAAGGGGTGCCACACTCTGGGAGGCCAAGGCTGGGACACGACGAATGTGCTTACTGCCACCAACGTGGCCACTGGAAAAATGAATGTCCTCAGCTGTTGGGGAGGATGCCAACAGGTCTGAGTCCCTGAAGGCGGGGTCGAGTCACTCACAGCCATTACCAGCCACCCCAACACATGCCAGGCCCTTCTGGAGACGACCTCATCGGACTTGCTGGCATGGAAGAATATGGGGAAGAATAGGCCAGACCAGGCTCCATCCAGCTAGGCCCCCAGGAGCCTATGGTCCGAATGTTAATTAGGGGCCAACCCATTGACTTTATGGTTGACACAGGTGCTGAACATTCTGTTCTCATACAGCCTATAGGCCCTTTCTCCCAAAAGTAGGTCACCATCACAGGTGCCACAGGAGGATGAGTCCATTGGCTCTTTTTACAACCTCGACAATGCACCCTGGGAGGCCGAGAAATTACACATCAGTTCCTCTACCTGCCAGACTGCCCTGTAGCATTATTGGGAAGAGATCTACTAAGAAAACTCCTGGCTCAAACCACCTTTAACCACAGTGGCAATGCTGAGCTAACATTGGGCAAATCAGGGGCTAAGATTATGTCTCTCACCATACCTCGGGAGGAAGAATGGCGTCTATTTGGTCTTGTAGAAGAGGTCCAAGAGGGGCCCGAACTCCCCTTCTCAATAACGGGAGTTTGGGCAGAAGACAACCCACCGGGCCTGGCATGGCATGGGGCCCCAGTAGTTGTAGAGCTTAAACCTGGGGCAGAACCAGTACGCCACAAGCAATATTGCATTCCCCACAACGCACGAGTTGGCGTCCAAAAACAATTTGGACAGACTCCTAAAATATGGGATTCTTTGTCCCTGTCAGTTGCCTTGGAACACACCTCTGCTTCCAGTCCAAAAGCCAGGAACTGAGGACTACCGTCCAGTATAGGACCTGAGAGCAGTAAACCAAGCAATGGTTACTTTACACCCAGTTGTCCCCAATCCATATACTCTTCTGGGCCTCATCCCAGCTGAAGCAACCCACTTCATCTGCCTGGACCTCAAGGATGCCTTCTTCTGTATTCGTCTGGCTCCACAGAGCTAGCAACTCTTTGCCTTCCAATGGGAAAACCCTGAAAATGGGGACAAAGGCCAGCTAACATGGACAAGGCTACCACAGGGCTTCAAGAACTCCCCAACCATTTTTGGGGCCACCTTGTTTTCAGACCTAAAGTCCTTTCCAGCCAGCCAAACCAGTTGTGTACTGCTCCAATATGTAGACGACCTCTTACTAGCTGGGAAAAGCTACAATGACTGCATGCAGGGTACATTTCACATCCTTAAACTTTTGTGGGAAGCAGGCTACAAGGTCTCCAAGAAAAAGGCTCAGATATGCCAAGTCGGTCAAATACCTTGGTTTCCACCTGTCACAGGGCCAGCGCCAGCTTGTCCCAGAAAGGAAGCAGGCAGTATGTACCATCCCTGTCCCCACTTCTCGGAAACAGGTTCGTGAATTCTTAGGGGTGGCAGGCTTTTGTAGGATCTGGATCCCTAACTTCCCTACTATAGCCAAACCCCTTTATGAAGCCACAGAGGGGGGTGAACGTGAACCTTTTCTGTGGGAGTCTCCACAACAGAAAGCTTATAATGAGCTTAAACGGGCTCTCATTCATGCCCCTGGCCTAGGACTCCCAGCCATCACCAAACCTTTCTTCCTCTATGTACATGAATGCATGGGAATGGCAGTAGGGGTCACTACCCAACTGCCAGGGGATTGGCACTGGCCAGTAGCCTACCTCTCAAAACAACTTGACTCAGTAGCATTAGGATGGCAACCTTGCCTAAGGGCACTTGCAGCAACGGTTCTTCTCGTGTCTGAAGCTGACAAGCTGACCCTAGGTCAGGAATTAACTGTCCGGGCTCCACACTCAGTTCGAGCCCTGTTGAATCATAAGTGACATTATTGGCTTACCAACTCCAGGATTGCCAAGTACCAAGGACTATTATGTGAAAACCCACAAGTCCACCTTGAGGTGGTATGGACCTTAAACCCAGCCACTTTACTGTCTGTAGGGCCTGGGCCCCCAAACCATGACTGCATCAAAGTCATGGATGAAGTGTTCTCCAGTAGGCCGGACCTGACTGACCAACCTCTTCCGGACCCCGATGTAGAATACTACACTGATGGTAGCAGCTACGTCCAGGGAAATAGATGGTTGGCTGGATATGCTGTAGTAACCCTACACACCATCATTGAAGCAAAACCTCTCCCACAGGGGACCTCGGCACAAAGGTGGAGCTCGTCGCCCTGACTCGGGCCCTTCAGCTGGCAGCTGGGGTAAGAGCCAATGTTTATACCTGCTCTAAGTATGCCTTCACTAACCTCCATGTTCATGGGGCTTTATATAAAGAAAAGATATTAATCAATTCAGGAGGGAAGGAAATTAAATATGGACGAGAGATTCTAGATCTCCTAGAAGCAGTATGGGCACCCAAAAGGGTGGCAGTCATACACTGCAGGGGCCACCAAAAGGGTGACACCATCGCAGCCCAGGGAAACCTTCGAACCTTCAACATTAACAGTCTCCCTCTTTCCCAGCCCTTTAGCTGAATGGGATCCCAAATATTCCCACCAAGAAGAGGACTGATTCAAGACTGAAGGAGGAAGCCGTCTCCATAACAGATGGTGGAAACTTCGAGATGGCTGCATTGTCATACCAGAAACTCTAGCCCTGTCTTTTGTTAAATAGTTTCACCAAAGGACCCACTTTGGTTGGAATGCCCTAGAATCGACTCTCAATAGGTACTTCTACATACCCCAACTCTCCAGTATCTCACAAATAGTCTGTGAACAATGCCTTGTTTGTGCTCGCAACAACCCACGTCAAGGACCGGTCCTATCCCCCGGAGTCCAACATACTGGTGGTGCCCCATTTGAAGATCTCACAATAGATTTCACTGAGATGCCATGCTCCAGGGGTCTTAGATACCTCTTAGTATTTGTATGCACCTACTTGTGATGGGTGGAAGCTTTCCACACCAGGACAGAAAAGGCACAGGAAGTCGCCAGGCTATTGCTATAGGAAATAATCCCTTGCTTTGGGCTACCACTCTCAATTGGCTCTGACAACGGTCCCGCTTTTGTAGCCGAAGTAATCCAGCTCTTAGCCAAGCTCCTCTGCATCACTTGGAAGCTACATACTGCCTACCACTCACAGAGCTCAGGAGAAGTAGAACGCATGAATCGGACCCTCAAGTCCCACCTGAAGAAACTGCCAAGAGACACACCCCCATTGGGACAAGGCCCTTCCAATAGCACTCCTGAGGATATGCTCAGCTCCTACCAAGAAGGCGGGCCTTTCCCCTTATGAGATCATATATGGAAGGCCACCTCCACTTATTAGAGGCCTCCGAGGGAACCTTAAAGAAATAGGGGACCTAACCTTAAGACAACAGCTTGAAGCGTTAGACTCTACCTTACAGAACCTCAACCAATGGGTACAAGAGAGGCTCCCCATTACCTTAACAACTGAAGTTCATCCCTTTAATCCTGGGGATTCAGTTTGGGTTAAGGAATGGAACCTCCAGCCCTTAAAACCCCTGTGGAGGGGCCCCTTTACTGTCATTTTGTCTACCCTCACGGCAGTTAAGGTTGCAGAGATCATGCCATGGATACACTACAGCACATTGAAACCTACAGCCGCTAGCTGGAACTGTGCCTCTGACCCCTCCGAGCCCCTCAGGATCACTCTCCAGAGGAAGATGGCCAGCGATGTTACTAGTCCTTAGGAGGAGATCACAGCCCCGCTTTGGTCACACTGGAAGTTGACCAATCTACACACGGCTGAAGCTTGAGGAATTCTTCCTTGCAAGATGCTTATCCCAAAGACCAATCCTCACCCTCACCCTTTTCTTCCCAGTCGGGAACGGTATCACTACCTCATGCCCTGAATCATGCTTCCAGTCCTTTTGGCTGGGAACAACATCTCAGGTAGCTTTTGTCTCCTACACATACATGCCGGCTCAATGTTATTGGGGTGGAACTCCTCAGACCTGTATCTATACAGACAAACCCTACTGGTTTTGCCTCATTCCTCAACGATCAATAGCCAGCTACAATTGCCCAGGAGTTAAGAGGGCTAATCAGGTCGTCTGTTGGACCCACCAAACCCACGTCAGCTACTCCAATGGGGGAGGCGTCCAAGATCAGGCCAGAAAGGAAGCAGTACAGAAGACGGTTAAATGGCTTATCAACCAGACTGCCACAAAACCGCCTTCCAATCGGCAGGTCCCAGGGCCCCAACTATATGGACAACTCAAGGCTAAATTAGGTAAAGCCTTGAGTTTTCCAACTCTGGGAAAAAACCTCTTTATTGACCTTGCTGAACGCATAGCCCAGGAACTTAATGTCACGGGGTGCTGGGTATGTGGAGGAGCGCTCATGAGTGAAGACTGGCTATGGAAGGGAACTAGCCTAACTGTCCTTGACCTCCTTCAGTGGAACCGCACCACAATCTGGCCTTCACAGAAACAGCCCCTAAGATGGGTTCTCTCCTCCGAACTAATCGGAGAAGAATGTCTCAGCCAGACAGGCATGCCCTACACCCAATGGGTGGGAGACACCCCATGCAGGAGAGCCCAGAACCTAACTGGCTCATCTCTCAGCTGGTGGCCAATAGCCCTAACCTGGTAATGGAGCCCTATCGTCAATTCTACCTCATGTTCCCTCTTAGATACTAGCTCCTCCATTGCCAACTGCACCTTTCCTAATGGCACCGGTAACCCCTTCCATGCACTCCTGGCCCTTAGTACTATATGGGATAACTTAAACTCCACCCTGAGCACCCACTGGGTGGCACCTGATGGCTTATTCTGGATCTGTGGCAAACGAGCATACTCCCATCTCTCCTCCAACTGGACCGGGAGCTGTGCACTTGGTATAATCCAGCCTGGTTTCTTCCTCCTTCCTAACCAAACTAGCCAAGAGCTAGGTTGTCCCTTATACCAGGATTTGCATATAAGGCCCAAAAGGTCCCTCGATATGGGGGGGCATCAAACCTGGATGGAAGATGAATGGCCTCCCCAGCGGATCATCCAATATTATGGCCCAGCTACTTGGGCTCAAGATGGGAGTTGGGGATACCGTACCCCCATTTACATGCTCAACCGTATTATCAGATTACAGGTTGTTCTAGAAGTAATTATCAATGAAACTGCAACAGCTTTAGAGCTCCTCGCTGCCCAACAGACCCAGATGCGGGCTGCTATTTTTGAAAACCGCCTAGCACTGGACTACTTACTAGCTGAAGAAGGTGGTGTCTGTGGCAAATTTAATCAGTCGGACTGTTGTCTACAGATTGACGACACTGGAAAAGCTGTCTCCGCTATCGCCACGAATATTAGAAAGCTTGCCCATGTCCCAGTTCAAAAATGGTCAGGATGGGACCCCGAGAGCCTATTTGGAGGATGGTTCTCCACCTTCGGGCGATTTAAAACATTAATTGGAATTGTCCTCCTATTCCTTGGGGCATGCCTCCTTTTACCCTGCATTCTCCCCCTTGTCATTCGCTCTACCTCTTCCCTCATAGAGACCATTGTAGAACATAAGATATCAGGGGAGGCAAAAACATTGAAACTAGAAAGTTTTGAAGCTTCTGGCATGGACAGTGACAACAAACATTAAACACAACTCAAACCTCACATGGAAAGTCTATTTACCTCTGTTCCAATTGCCCAGAACGTCATGTGTAGCTTTCAATTAAAACAAAATCACAAGTCATGCTAAAAGGTGAGAAAATCAAAAGCCTGGAAAATCAAAACAAGCATCAGAAACACCCTTAGATATGACACAGATTTTGGAATTATTTAAAATTATGATTAATGTGTTAAAGACTTTAATGGAAAAAGTAGACAACATGCAAAAAGAGCCAAATAATGTGATCTGGAAGATGGGCACTCTATTTGATGGACAGGGAAAGGATCACTGAGCTTGAAGGTGTGCCAGCTGAAACTTCCCAAACTAAAATAAAAAGAGGAAAAAGAAAGGAAAAAAAAAGAAGGAAGAAGGAAGGAAGGAAAGAAGGAAGGAAGGAAGAAAGGAAGGAAGTTAAGGAAGGAAGGAAGGAAGGAAACATATGACTGGTATCTTGACTTTATAATATCTGTGGTAATTTGGGGATTGTGTAAAAAATAAAGGATAAAGGTCCAGTCAAGAACATGTAATCTTGGAGTATTTAATAGGTGAGTGGATGCCTAAGAACCACAGAAGTTAGGATCTGGGTGGTTTATGCCCAGTTCAAAGAGGTGTATTTTAACTGAAGTTTACAAAAGTAAGTTTTTCTCCCAATGCTACATCCTCCTTCCCTTCCTGATCTCTGTCCTGTCCCCCAGGGACTGGGAGGGAACATTAAGTAGTAGCAAACATTATGTGCTATACAATTCAGTCCTCTTAGTTTCCTGGCACTTCTGTTCAAACTATGAGTCTACATAGGCAGGATGGCCTAGCAATGTTCTAGCAGATTCTAATAGTCATAATGCAAGCCACATATCTGGGGCAATTAAAACAGGCTATAAATTGTTCTCAAACCAAGTTTTCTCCATTTCGATCTACCAGTATTTTTATAGATTTTAAAACAAAATCTCATTTGAATATGTGCTTTATATATGAGAAATGTGCAATAATTTTAAAGTCACTGTGTCTTTACTAACCAATATTGTGCTATTTGCAAGCTCATGTCTTGATTTACATAAGCTCAATGCCTTGTATTTCTTATAATACTTCCCTGCAGAATTGCATTTGATACTTGAGGACTATGTTTACTTGAAGGTTCATCAATTTGGTTTTATGATGATTGAATTTTTAAACGGAATTTTTGGCATTTTAATTATTTTCTGTTTGTTAGCTTTGACTACATTTGTCAACCTAAATCAGTCTGGGTGCACATGTGGCAGTGGGCCCTAGACAAGCCTTCCCAGACCATGTGGTCACTAAGGATTTTGTGTGGGCTTCAGACAAAGACATTCCTGAACTGTATGGTCAGCAAGACTTCTGCATTTAACATTTCTGAATTCCTACCTCACCTGGGAGCCAGTCAGGAACTGGCACAAGGCTGCATGTCCTAATAAGGAAGCTTAGCTGCTAATCCGGAAACCTCAGGGTATATAGCCTCGCCCGGGTCGGGGCTCAGCCTCTGGATGTGAATCCGCTGAGCCAGTGCCGGCATTAGTAAAAATTGCTTCCCACGCCTTGGTGTCCTGTCTCTTTGTCTGGGTTCCCCGCAACACACATAATAATCTATAAAAATAAATTTGTGACTTAAGTTTTATAACAAAGAATGTTTGGTTCAGTTTGAAACACTGAAGCTTTATGTGACCTTCACTGAGAGGCGGTGTACATCATATGTAGGGTTGAGGTCATGGGCTCTGGAATAAGCCTCCTAGGTTGGAAACCTGTCTCTGCCTTCAAGGCTGTATGGCTTTGGGGAAGTAACTTGGCCTCAGTAACCCTCAGTATTTTCATATGTAAAACTGAGATAATAACAGTGCCTGCCTTATTTAGTCCTCATGGAGATGAGAGATGTTACTACACGTAAATCATTCAGAAGAGTGACTGAAGTAAGTACTCAAGGAGTATTTGCTGTTATTTTAAAACTTCCTTTGCTCATGAAAATTATACTGCCCTGGGGCTACACAAAAATTTGTTAAAGCCAATTGTTATACCTGGTAAAAGAGAAACAGGATTTTTAAATTTGTTTTTGTGTGTGTCCAGGATCGTGGTCTCGTGGGGCAGAAGAACGGAGACATGAACCAGAGAGGTAAAGTTGCAGAAAAAGGACAGTTTATTAGAAGAAAAAATACATTTCAAAGAAGCACAAGCGGGTCCAAGCAATAGAGAATGGCTCAAGGGCCATAATTAGAAGAGAAAGTACACTCCAAAGATTTGGAGCAGGCCCAGCAAAAGAAGCTCAAAAAAGGCGCTGACTGGCCAGGACTTGGAGTTTTTATCTCTTCTTTCTCTAGAATGGGCTGCTCCTCTCTGGGCGTGGGACCACTTGATTGACACCTGTGATTGACAAGAGGCTAATAGCTCATCTCTTTAGACTGCACATGTTCCTTCCCAGAATTCAGTCTGTTATAATGATATTAATAAATTTCTGGGCATATATATGATATTATAATGATAATATAATGAGGCCCAGGTGAAATGAAGGTCATTATGGCCTTTACTGTGCAGGTGTGGGTGACTGGTTTAATCCAGTCGGGTATTTTGTACCCATTTGTTTCCCCATAGGTGTAGATAATTACAAAGAAAAGGAGAAGTTTTGGGTGGAGAGGGGAGGTCTTTTGGGTGGTCACATTCTGTGGGACATGCAGGAATGCAGAGACCCAATGCCTGCCTCTAACTGTCTGCCTTGTTTTTCCCTTGAGAAATGTGATCCCCATAAAATCTCTATAGGAAGTTGAGGAACAGGAGGTCTTTTTTTCTGTATTAACTTCCTACTGCACTGGGTGTAGAGCTGTCCCTGCCTATTTGGGGGATTCAAGAAACTCTCACCCTCTCTGATCTCAGATGAGAGGAAGGGGTCTCAAGATCTACCTGGAAGACGGTGTTGGCTTCTTTAGTTGGGACTGTCAGTCTTTCTGGGGCACTATCTGTATCCCCAAGGCCTCTGAATGAGGAAAAATAGATTTTGATTAATAAATTTCTTAATGAGCAGAGCTCAAAGCTATTGATGTAGGGTAGCTATGAGTTTGGAAAGAACATTAGCCTTTAATGTTTACAATCAACAAGTATACTGGCCTGGGGAAATGTTAAAATCTATTTAGTCTCTGAGATAGTATTATATCCCAGAGTTAGGTCCAGAATGGCTTGGGGAATGTTGGGAAGTCACAGGTTTTAAGTAGTTATCTAAAGCCGGGGTGGGTGAGAGATATTCTGTGATTCAGTCTAGGGGCAATCTTTAGTCTAGGTTTCAGAAACTGATTAGAAGAGTAATCAAAGCCAGGAGCTAAGAAACTAGGGAAGAGGAGACTTAAAATTTCTATAGGAAAACTTAAAAGTTGTCCAGTGGGGGGCTACTCACTTGGCCCACATCGAAATCATTTTTAAAAAGATAGGCAAGTATTTGCAGTCCTGAAAAACATGGCAGTGTTTGGTCAACTGGTATTTTACTCGCCTCCGTGAACAGAACTTGATCCACATGTACAGTGCTTCCTCCATAACTAGCATCATTGTTGTCTTGATGACTTGTCTTTCAGAGTCCTGTCTTCCCAACTTGACTCAGCAGTAAGAACTCCTGGGGCACCAGTTAAACAAAAGGATTCCTAAATTCTCATCTGAAGGTCTAGAACATCACACATCTCAATCTATATTTTTAACAAGCACCTCAGGTGTTTTAATGATTAGTTCAGTTGGAAAGATGCTGGATTAAAAATCTATGTATTAGTTGATTTCTAGTCCCAAGATAGCTGGAAACAAGCATATTTTTCATATATATTGGAAACCATGTTATAAAAATTAATCTCTGAGATTACTGAGAACTTTCTGCTTTTTGTGATATATTAATATGGTTTAACTCAACTCTCAATTGTTAGAGCAATGCATTCTTTTTCATATTGGGGATGTGGTAGGCAGAATATTGCCCCCACCTCAATATCCATACTCAGGTCTACAGGATCTGCTAATATCCTCATGTGGCAAGGGGGAATTAAGGCTGCAGATGAAAGTTAAGATTGTTACTCAGTTGAACTTAAATTAAAGGATATTCTCCTGGATTACCTGGGTGGGCCCTTTACAGTGGAAGAGGGAGATAAATGAGGAGATCAGAGTCAGAGACAAATTTGAAGTTGCTTGGCTGCTAGCTTTGAAGACAGAGGAAGGGGTTACAAACCGAACCAAGGACTGCAGGTGGCTTCTAGAAGGTGGAAAAGGCGGGACACACATTCTTCCTGAAGCCACCAGAAAGAACACAGCCCTGCTCACCTGATTTTAGCTCAGGGAGACCTCTTTTGGACTTTTGACTTCCAAAACTGTCAGGCAATCAATTTGGAGAAAATCTACTTGGACTTCATTGGTGGAATTTTACATATAACACCAAAAGCACAACCCATTAAAGAAAGTATTGACATCACATTCAGCAAGAGAGAGAGAGAGAGAGAGAGAGAGAGAGAGAGAGAAAATAAGATAAACCTTGCTAGTTTAAGCCTTTCAGATTGAGAGTTATTGGTTACCACAGCATAAGAATAGCCTCATCTCCTCTGACTGGTCAAAGCCAGAAGAACCAACCTACAGTGTGTAGTGTAGAATCCCACAGAAGCAGGTGTGAGACAAAATTTCTTTCTGTCACCGCAGTTAATCCATGCTGACCTTTGACATACTAGTAGGGGAAGTAGATCCTAGGATTAAGATGGCATGGACAAGTGTTACTTTGAAAGGCAATAATGAACTCTCACCTTGGGATCAGTTGTTCTTAGCTGCTATGTGCTTAAATTCATATGTTGGGAGGAGGGTATGAAACAAATGAACAACAAACAGCAACCAATTAAAACATAAACTTTAACTTGAATGTTACATAGCACCTTCCTATGAAAATACTCTTCCTAACATTGGTAGTTATATAGAACTCTCATGTGCACACACATCACACAGAATCTTGTTAAATGTAAATTCTGATTCAGGTCTCAGGTGAGAAGTAAGATTCTGCTTATGCAACAAGCCCCATGTGACACTGGGCCATGGACTGCACTTTGACAAACAAGGTGTAGCGTATACACAAGGAAATAAGAGTATTTTTATTTTGTTTGAAAGTGTTATGGGAGTCTCAGTTCTTGCTGATGCAGGGAAGAATCAAAGATCAGCACGCTGATTAATATGCAAACACGGTTTATTAGTGATGCGTTCTCAGGGAAGAGAAGAGGCCTAGAAGAGGCCTAGCTGAGGAGGGGGAGGCGGGGAAAGAGAAAGGGGGAGAGAACAAGAGGGAAGGAGGGTGAGAGAGCTGGAGGGTCAGAGAGAGACAGAGCCTTTGTCCCAAGGATTTATAATTTGCTGGGTGGGGTGAGGAAGTTACATATTGATTTGGTTAGAAAAGTGGTGCATGTTCTTCCACAGGAGGGCATGACCTCCTAAGATGGGTGGAGGTCTGTTGAATCAGATCCTTATCCTGCTCGAGACTACATTTTGTCATCTGTTGTCATCTGTTGTTGTGAAAACAGAAACGTGGCTAGAGGTAGCTAATTAAAGCTAATTATGAGCTTTATCTGTAGACACTATGGACACCCTCCCACCCCTCCTCCTTCTCCTATATTTTCTAACTTCTATCTAACAAAGGTATAATTCCAATTTTAGAAAATAAAGATGTATCTAGGCAAGTAATTGGGATACTTGCTTGTCGGTTCTTAAAATAGGATGAATTAGCCAGCTAAATTCAAATACTTTGTCTACTACTTGTTTTCTCCAATTCTCAACACTGACGTAATCTCATAATATATCATTTCTAATTGGCTAAAACAGGATTCCTACATGACAATTATTATTGTAGATAAAAATGAAAAGAGAACAAACCCCAAACAAGCATGCCCTGTACTTCTTGCTAAGTGGCCCTCAGCCCAATACTATTGGGAGCTGGCTTCAATTCACAGCATAGCCTCCCTCAAGTGTCTGCAAGCCCATCACAGGCAGCTACCAACAGCAGATCACTTTGTAGCTCCTACTAGGCGGCCCTGGGCCAACCACAAGCAGCGGCGGACCTGGGCCTACACCAGAGTCACTCTCAAGAGGTCCCAAAACCAACAAACCGAGAGGCGGGCTTCAAACCATACCACAGCACCAGCCAATTAGCTCCACAAACGGCACACACAAAGGGTGGACTCAGCAGACACCAGAGGCCTGCTACATACAGATGGCCAATCGTTGTATGAAAACATGCTCAATGGTACTAATCACCAGAGAAATGCAAATTAAAACCAAAATGAGATATCGCCTCACACCTTTCAGAATGGCCATCATGAAAAAATCAACAAACAAGTGCTGGTGAGGATGTGGAGAAAAGGGAACCCTCTTTCAATGCTGGTGGGGTTGTAAATTGGTGCAGCCAGTATGGAAAACAGTACAGAGGTTTCCTCAAAAAATTAAAACTAGAACTACCATATGACCCAGCAATCCCACTTCCGGGTATTTATTCAAAGAAATCCAAGTCACTAATTTGAAAAGATATGCACACCTCTATGTCCATTACAGCATGATTTACAATAGCCAAGATATGGAAGCGAACTAAGTGTTCATCAACAGACAGCTAGATAAAGGAGATAGATGTGGGGCATATGTACTGTGGAATATTACTTTGCCATAATAAAGAATAAAATCTTATCATTTGTGCAAAAAAAATGAAAAGAGAAAAATGTGAAACGTACATTAAGAAAAGCATAATCTTAAAATTATTCTGGGTATTTCTCTTTTATTATGCTTTGTTGAATGGAAGAGAATATGATATTTTATATTTATCAAAGAAGATTTAAAGTAAGGATTTTGGAATATTACACTTTATTTACTAACCATTCTTCTTACTTTTAGCAGCATATGGGATGCTCAATGGAACAAGTACGTATTCAATTGTAACACTAATGTTCACACCGGGGTAAAACTCAAATCCAAATGCCAAGACACTCAGAAAACTAAATTCTTAGATGTTATCTCAGTATTTTTTTCCCTCCAAAGAGAGAACATTGTTATTGGTGTAATGACTTTTCTCCCAGGTCTTAGATTCAAATGATTGTTTAAAAACCAGCATTCTTACAGTCAAACCACAAATTAATTTATTAATATTATTTGAATGCTTTTTTTATAGATCTTTTATATATTTGTTACAATAAAAATGTTTGTTAAATATCAATTCTGTTGTTATTCATATGTATAGAATGGAGAACAGAGGCACAAACTCCTGAGACATCCAAGATCATACTGCCAGTTAAGGAAAGCTTAAAACAAAGAACAGGAGTCCCTTCGGCTACATAGTTTAAAGATGAATCACCTAAAATCATATGGGAAAGACTAGAATAAGACACATTAGATGCTGAATTTAAGTTTCTTCTCCTGACATCCCAATTACACATATGCTACATGTTTTAAAATTGTCCCACCATTTTTTTTAAGTTTTCTTTATTTTGTTTTTCAATTGGGGAATTGGGGGAAGGGAACAGTGTTGGGGAATTAGGGAGGGGAACCAGCCAAGTTGTTGTTCTTCAATCTTAGTTGTGGCGAGCGCCAGTCAACACCTGGCTGCCCATTGGTAGCTCGTGGTCCCTGAGCTCAAACTGCTGTGTTACAATCTTAGTTGCGGGTGGGCGTAGCCACCATCCTATGCGGGAGTTGAACCAGCAGCCTTGTTGTTAACAGCACATGCTCTATCTACTGAGCCACCCAGGCGGCAGCTCAGTCCAAGGTGCCAAGTTCAGTCTCAGTTGCGGGTGGGTGTAGCCCACCATCGAACAGGCAGTCTTGTTGTTAGGAGCATGTGCTCTCATTAGCTGAGCTATCCTGCCACCTGTTGGCAGCTCAGCTCAGGTACAGTGTCACTGGCCCATGTGGGAATCGAACCAGCAGCCGTGTTGCTCAGAACTTGCACTCTTAAGCTAACTCTTAACCAACTGAGTTACTTGGCCGTCCCTGTCTCATCATTCTTGAATGTCCCGTTATTTCTTTTTCTCCTTGCAGTTCTGTTGGGGACATTCCTATCTGCATGTGCAAGCTCGCTGACTCCTCAACTCTGTCCAGTCTACCGATGACCCCTTTGAATGCATTCTTCATGTCTGTTGCTGTGTTTTTGATTTCTAGCATTTGTTTTTTATTCTGAGAGGTTCAATTTCTTTGCTTACATTACCCATGTGCTCTTGCATGCTTCCGACTTTTCCCATTAGAGCCGTGAGCATATTAATCATGGCTGTTTTAAATTTCCTGTCTGATAATTCCAACATCTGAGTCAGAGCTCTCTGATACTGATGCTGGCTGTGTGTTTTCACACTGTCTTTCTACTTGTCTTTTGGTATGCTTGGTAGTTTGTAGTTAAAAGCTGGATGTGTATTAGGTAACAGGTACTAAAGTAAACAGGCTTTCCGTGGGAGGATTTAGGGTCCTCTGGCTGAGGGCAGCTATAGCTAAGTGCGCCGGAGGACTCAGATTGTCCCTTGTGTTTCTCTCCCCTTGACTTTGGGGTTTCCTAAGTAGTCCTTGCAGACAGCATGCATCTTTTCACTCTTTCTGGGATAATGCACCATTACAAGAGAGGGACCCTATATGTTAGAGCAAATGCATGGGGGATAGGACTGAATCTCAGTGTCTTGTTTGCCTGCATCTCTGAATCTCAGTGTCTTGTGAACTTCACAAGTGTTCCTTGCATGGTTTTTCTCTGAGTGTTCTCCGCCTCCTTCTCCCTTTCTTAACTGTACAGCTCCCGGTCTATTCCTTGAAGCTTTAATGTACGTTGGTTTTGTTTTGCCCCTTTGAGTGAGACATAAATGTTATATGGAGGCTGGGGAGGAAGGAACACCTCCCACAGCTAAAGGTAAGCCTAGCAAAGTCTTTTCTCCTGAATGGTAGGCCTTATTTAGAGAAGATGCTGGGTTCACTTTGATTATTCTTTCTCTCTCCTTCCTGGAGCCACAAGGTGATTTTTCTGGGCTCTTTATGAGAACTTTCTGGGTTACCGTGAGGTTTGGCCAGTGAAGTGAGGGCCCTAACCCCTGGGGCTGCGACCTCCAGGACTTTCTTGCTCCGTTATATTCCACACACATCCTCCAGCAATTCATCAAAATTATAGTTTAAGTGTCACCCCGTTTATGGCTACAGAAACTTGTGGTCCAGGTGAGCAGGTTGGCAGTGGCTTCAGATTTCAGGGCAGCCCTGCCACCTCAGTCCTCTGAGGGCCCAGTTTGTGAAGATTTCTTCTTGTAAAACTGGGAGTTATAGCTTCTAAGATCTTTTCACGTTGAAACTGAAACCAGAAGCCAGGCATTAGTGTGTTCCATAAGTTTTCTCCAAAACTTCACATTTACCTTTACAAAGAACACCTTTTTACATGGGACAGTGACCAAGTAGTGAATGCCTACAGGATGCTGGAGATACTCAACAGCATTTTACATGAATCATAGTTTAAAAAGCTTCAGATGTTTATTCAAACTCAGGAAGGAAGGGTCGGAACATTGCAGCTGTCCTCAAATATTGAAGGGTTGTCTTTTGAAAGCACAGTCAGGTAGGTTTGTATGATAAATGGATTAAAATTTTATGCCAAACAGATTACCGAGAAAGAATGCATTTCTTTCATAAGTTTGTTTAGAATGCCAAAGGTTGAGCACACGCACGATTTTCCTTCTCTGGCTAATGCATCTGTTAGACTGAGTTCAATCCTCTGAGTTACCCACCACTGTTTAGCGTTTCTTTGTGGATAAACTTCGGGCTGCTGAGGGCTCGTTATACATGCAGCTCCGTGTGGAATCTCTGGTCCATTTCTTTCTGGAGGCAGAGTCAGCGGGCTCTGGAGAGAGGAATCCTGGATACCAGGCCACTCTATTCAAGCTGTCAATCACCCTCTGCTTTCTGAGATGTCCATTTGCTGGCAGCACTTGGTCTTCTGATTCTGGGTCGTTCCCAGGTTCTTTATGAAAAACCCACTCAGACTCAGCTTCCTCTGTTCTAAGTCTGTTTCCACTGAGGGACTCTGCTTTCTCTCTCTCAAATGTTTGTTAATGTCTCCCATCCACTGCTGCCTCTCCTTTCATTCATTCTGTGAGTTTTGTCTTCTTTTCTATCATTTTAGTAGGATTTACAGAAGGCGCAGACCTAGATGAGTATGTATTTAATCTATTACCTTTACCAAGAATTCTGACGAATTATTTGCTTAGTAATGTTATGGAGCTTATTTCTAAAACCTCTGACAGCTGCAATGCATTATTTAGGAGAACAGACACTCGTGTTTTACAACTTTATCATTCATGAGTAAGTAATGGAAACCTGAAGAAGACTAGATCTTTAAAGGGTCGAGGCTAAAAAATGTCTAATTTATGGAATCTGAGAAGCTTCTGAGCCCCAGGATAAAGGCTGGCATTCCTCTCTGTGGCTGTTCTCTGTCTTGCTCTGGTATAGGATGATTTGGTGACATGATTTCATATACGCTGTGTAGTTGTTGTAGGAATGCATGTAGAGCTGAGGTGTCTGACAGGCCCAAGGCACTTCCTGCATTTTTTTCCCCTTACTTTCTGCATTTTGAGATGCTGTGCTTTCACTCAGAAATGGAAGTTGGGTATAGACAAAGCACCATTCCCCCTCCTGTACAAGCATCTTAAACCTACCTTTGTAGGTAGACTACTCAAAGAAGTAAAATTAGGCTCTTGCTATCAGAAATTTGGAGGCCATGAGACTGTTTGAAGGACATATTAGCATTCTCTCCACCTAATCCCCTTTAGAGGACATGCCAGGACAAGGACCTGGCTTGGCTGATAACATTCCTAACCATTAGTTCCTCTGTCATACTTCCCTTTAGTGGTGCTGGAGAGACCATGGAAATTTTGAGGATCTGGCTAAGAGGAAGGCAAGTCAGGGGTTCATTTACTCTGAGTTTAGTGAGAGGTATTTATGTAATTCACAGCTGCTAACATCTCTTTTTTTCTTTTCCCCCCCCATGACTGTATTACGTATTCAATTATAGTTGACATACAATATTATACAATATCAGCTTCAGGTGTACAGTGCAGTGGTCAAGCCTCTACCCCATCCATGAAGTGGTCTCCCTAACAAGACATGTGACCATCTGACACCCTACAAAATATTTACAACATTGTTAATTATACTTTTTATCCCTCAAAGTGACAGCCC
>NW_017732712.1:13323-19440 GCF_001890085.2 Hipposideros armiger | reverse complement strand
ACTCACACACTATACTCCACATCCTGTGTCTATATATATATATATATATATATATATATATATATATATTCAATTATAGTTGACATACACTATTATACAACATCAGAATCAGGTGTACAGTGCAGTGATCAAGCCTCTACCCCATCCATGAAGTGGTCTCCCTAACAAGACATGTGACCATCTGACACCCACAATCACTAACATTTCTGTTGTGGAAATGGCTGCTAGGAGTGTCTTTCTCAAGGATCTGAAACCCATTCCTTTAAAATGTAATCATTAGGAAGGGTAGGGCCTCTGTGTCCCAGTCTCCATGGGAGGACAGAGTCCTACCTTTGATAATCACCAACTGGCAGACACAGCTGCTGAGTCAACATTTGCACTGACCAACCCTTTGTGATTTTCCACTTCCCTGATTTCACCAAGGCCCCACTCACCCTCTCCTGATTCCCCCATTCTCCCTTTAACAACCCCCTCCCCCCCTGCTATAACATCTGTACTAAGGGAAATTGAGTTCAATTCATGCAGGACCCTTTTCCCTACTGCAATAGTTCATTACTGATTCAATTGTCCTTACCCTTTAACTGGTGTCCAGCTTTATTTATCTTTGACAGTTCCAAATCCTCCTTGTCTTCCAAGTCTCATAATTCCAGACTGTATGCATCAGCTCAGACTGCTATAATAAATATATCATAGGCTGGACAGCTTAAAGCTTAAACAACAAATGTGGAAGTCCAAGGTCAGGGTGCCAGCAGAGTGGTGGTCCTTGTAGAGCCCTTTCCCTGGTTTGCAGAGGGCCATCTTATTGTATCTTCATGTGTGCCATCATCTCCCTGTGTCTCTTCTTATAAGGACACTAATCCCATCACATTCATGGGCTCTTCCATCCACCTTACCACCTCCCCAAGGCCCCGCCTTCTAGTACATCACATAGAGGATTTAGACTTCAACACAGGTATATTGGGCAAATGCACACATTCAGTTCATAGCGGAGACAAAGTGGCACACACAGAGAGGTCCTGTAGAAACAAGTGTCCCAGTGACACTGTGCAAATACAAGAGCAATCTGACTGCATGGTTCGTACCTCAGTACAACATTTGGTTTACTTTTGTAGATGCCGTAATTTCAGATTAAATTTCTTTTCTTTTTAAGAATTCTTGGGCCGGCCGAGTGGCGCGATGGTAAAGAACTGGCTTGGGACACCAGAGGGCCCCGGTTCGGATCCCACATAGGAGGGCCAGTGAAACTGCCCTTCACAGCTAAGATGCTGAACAACAGCTCAACCTGGAGCTGGGCGGCCGTGAGTCGCCAGCGACGGCGTAGGCTGCAGCCCCTGTGGCAGTGGGTTGCCATGGGCTACTGTGTGTAGCCAGCAGCAGCGTGAGCGGCCAGCAGCAGCAGTGAGCGGCTATCCAGAAGCCGGCGACTGATCTGCCTCGCCCGGGAAGAGCGCAATGATGGTGCCAACTTGGGCCAGTGAAGCAACGTCCTCCACAACTAGACTGAAGAACAAAATGACAGCAACTTGTCTGTTCCCCTTCCCCCAATTCCCCGGACCGTTTCCATCCCCCCAATTCCCCAATAAAAATCTTAATTAAAAAAAAATATATTCTTGGGCCGGCCAAGTGGCGCCGTGGTTAAGAGCTGGCTTGGGATGCCAGAGGCCCCGGTTTGGATCCCACATATGAGGGCCAGTGACACTGCCCTCCACAGCTAAGATGCTGAATGACAGCTCAATCTGGAGCTGGGCTGCCGTGAGTCACCGGTGATGGCCTAGGCTGCAGCCACTGCTGCAGTGGGTTGCCATGGGCTACCTTGTGTAGCCAGCAGCCAGCGTGAGCGGCCAGCAGCAGCAGTGAGCGGCTATCCAGAAGCCGGCGACTGATCTGCCTCGCCTGGGAAGAGCACAATGATGGTGCCAACTTGGGCCAGTGAAGCAACGTCCTCCACAACTAGACTGAAGAACAAAATGACAGAAACTTGTCTGTTCTCCTTCCCCCAATTCCCAGCACTGTTCCCATCCCCCAATTCCCAATAAATATCTTAAAAAAAAAAGAATTCTCAAATCTTACATAGGATGGTAAATAATATTGTTGATTCAATTTTGTTTATAATTATTTACTGCAGAAGAGCACTCGAAATGTTCTAAAATTGTACAGATTATATGAGAAGTAACGTTGACAAAGATTTTCTTTAATTTGACAAGAATTCTAAAAACTCACACAAAATTATCAATGAATTGTTGTTAAGGTGACATGAAATTCTCAAAACTACCAATAGTAAGAGCTCAAATTCTGGCCAGCCTTGCTGGAGAAAGAAACTGAATTATCATCCTGGTTTTCAATATAGAAAGTTATGTTACAAAATCATCATCATATACAGGGATTAACCAGAGGGAATGTAGTGAAAAATGCAGGGAAAGACATTATAAAGGTATGTTGGGCAGCTAATTAATAAAAAAAAATTCTTTCTAGATGCTTGAGGCATTTATCATCTTTTTAAAAAACATAATTTATGGCGGTGTTTATTTGAATTTCAAACAAACAGCTAATTTCATAGATAGTTTTATATTCATTTTCTTAAAGAGGGTCCCCCATATTATGTCAACTCCAGAGCCCACAAAGCCTGAATCGCCCCTTGCTTAGAGCCATTGTCTTTGAAGTCCAAATATACTAATGCGTGTCTGCTGAGCTCAGGCAGCTGTAACTGAGGCGGCTTATAAGGAGGGACAAAGGGATGGCCCTTGAAGGGAGGGAGAACTTATTAAAAAGGGAAGGTTTGGCTCAATTATCTGGTCCTGGCTCCTGGACCTGGGATATCAACATGGAAAACTGGTTCTAGAATGAGAGTAATGCTGAACCATTCCAGAGCAGCCCCCTCTCCCAGGAGTGTGAGAACCTGTGTGTGAAATAAAGAACTGTGTGGTTGACCAGCTGCTGCCCTGGAAGCCTCAGAGCTGAAGTGACCTGGGAGAGTGGAGGTTTAGGAAGATGTCAAGTGGGACCCCTGCCACAGTTGCTAGCAGGGGAGATCGGATCCAGAACACGGAGAAGACAGGGCATCAAAAATCACCCTATTTCCCTAAGCCTGGTGTTTGGATGGATACTTTGTGCTCTGGGTGGACTCTATGTGAGGTTTTTTTTTTTTTTTTAAGACTATTTCTTTTTAAAGCAGTTTTAGGTTCACAACAAAATTGACAGGAAGTTCACAGATTTCCCATAGACCTCCTGCCCTACAGATGCACAGCCTCCGCCATTATCAACAACCCTCACCAAAGTGGGAGAGTTATTTATTTTTTAAACCAAAAATGAACCTATATTGATACATTTTTTTATGACTTATAAAGAAGAGAAAAAAATCTAAAGTTGATTCAAAGCCTCTGTATGAATGAATCACATGTATATTGCCCACTCTTTTCACTTTTTTTCTCTGGACCTTTCTCAGCCAAAAGCATCATTTATAAGAAGCAAAAACAATCTTGTCTTAATATTAGGGTATGTGCAGAGAGAACGTTGTTTAGAAAGAATTTGTTTTATTTCCTGCTTCCTGTAGATGGAGCTAAATCCTCAAGCATATATATTTACACATCTTGGAAAGGAAATTCCTGGGAATTAGATCTTTGAAAGACAATATTACTGTCTGTTGCTGAAGGCTTTCTTTTTTCTTTCTTTTTCTTTTTTTTTTTTTACTATGAATAGTGTTACAATGTGCAAGATTTGGTGCTAAAGAAAAACACATTTTGAGACAGGAGCCCTGTGCCTGTTTTTGAATTACAATTGCTAACACTGTTGCTACAATTTTATATTTTGTCTAAGGTCATGTCTGCCTTCTTTTGTTTTTTTTGTAAAACATGTAACTGTTAAACTGCCTATTATCCACTGTCCTTTCTCACCGTGTACCGGTCTAGTCCCTTGCTGTCACTGAATGACCAGCACACAACACATTGTAATGAGCTCCCAGTGTTTTTCTCAGTCAGTTGATAAACACTGTATATCTGTGGACAGAGAGATGCTCTTTATTATTTCTCCATATAGCTTCTAAAGGATGTGAGAACAAAATGTATCAGGCCAACAGGAAACAAAAAAAGAAACAGAAAAAATGTTTTAAAGAATCTGTGAAATCATGTGGTTCTTGACTTTTTCTGTCAGACTTATTTCGCTTAGCGTAATAATCTCAAGATCCATCCATGTTGTCACAAATATATTACAGAATTGTACACCTGAAACCTATGTAATTTTACTAACAATTGTTGCCCCAATAAACTTTAATTAAAAAAAAAAATCTGTGTCTCTACCAAGCTGCTCATAGCTCTGTATTTGTTTATTGATTCTAAAACCAGAAACAGATATTTTATACCTTAATAAATTAGAAAAAAAAGCCAAATAGAATTTAAAGGATTTTAAATATCAATATTGAATATACTTTTAGTAAGCGAATTTCCCCATGTCTTAGATGCTTTTTAGTTTATCCAACAGGGCATTCAGTGTAGTTTAGTTTTCTGAAATAAGTAAAAAGAATCCTTCAAAAAGTTTTTAGATTTTAAAACTTCTCTCCATTAGCTTCCAATTTTGTAGCTAAGTCATGGGCAAAATAAAAATGAGGCAATAACATTAATTATAACCTGAAATTTCTTGAGCTTAAGACATCATAATTATTATGAAGTTATGTAAACAAGAGCTGATGGCAGCTAAGTAAATGTCTTACTCCACATTTTTAAGCTGCATATTAGAACCTTTTACACTCTGTGTACATGTTAATTCTCTAAAGCTATGACATTTTCAATAATGAAATATATCTTTTTTTGGATTAATATGTGGATTTGCACACTGGGTTAATTTTATTAATATATAAGTTTTAAATTTATATTTCAAATAATTCTCAGGATATTGAAATATTCAATTTCATATATTGGTTAGCAAACAGAAGTATCATTTACTATTGGAGTTTAGAGTTTATAAGATTAAAGGAAAGAAATAGTGATATTAAAGATGTAAACTATGAAATCTGTCGTTCTAAGACGACATCCAGTATTATTTTTAAAATAATATAATTAAATTTTCTCAAAGTTACATTTACTGCTATACAAATAATCCCTTGTTTTGACTTGCTAAAAAGACATTAAAGACATATTCTTTTTTATGTATTTTTCTTAAGACTCCATTAAAACAAATGGATTTCTTGTCTGTGCCCTCTTCCAGGTCACCTAGCAATTTTATATTGAATTGCAAAAGGGGCTCCATTACAAAAACCTTTTATAATTATCTGAATTCCATGTGTTTAGGAAGCTTTTGAGATATTGAGGAATAAGCTAACTTCTGTAATGGTGAAAGAACATTGTATGTTGGATATAATAAATGCTTGTCTGTTTACTCATGTATATGAATAAGTATATGATTTGATAATTTTTTGAAAAAGTAAAAATAGTGTTAACCTTGGGTCATATTATTGTTTTTTTTACATAAAAAAGCAAACCCCTAGCAACTATAGTTTAATTTCCTTGTGAGAATGCTGGCAACCACTGTCTCAAAGATGGAATCAGTGCTGATATTTATGTGATGGAGAAATTTAAATTGATTTATGTACTATAAAGTTTATAGAATTATTCCTAAAGCAGCCAGTGGACAGATTTGTAAAGATCAGTGATGCCACTTTCTTTATAGGTATGGGTAGCACACTCACTACCATGGATAGCAGGCCTAGGGTACCAGGTGGGGAGATGGTGGTCCGAGGACACAAACTTCCACTTAGAAGACGAATAAGTTCTAGGGATCTAAGGCACTATATGGTGACTGTGGTTAGCAATAATGCATTATATACTGGAACGCTGCTAAGAGAAGATATGTTAAATGTCCTCACCACAAAAGAGAAATGGTAATCATGTGCTGGTGGAGATGTTACCAGGCCTTATGGTGTGATCATTTGCAATATATGTGCAAATCAACATGTTGTACATCTTTCTTTTTTTTTTTTTTTTAAAGATTTTTATTGGGGAATTGGGGGAAGGGGAACAGACAAGTTGCTATCATTTTGTTCTTCAGTCTAGTTGTGGAGGACGTTGCTTCACTGGCCCAAGTTGACACCATCATTGCGCTCTTCCCTGGCGAGGCAGATTAGTCGCC
>NW_017732712.1:3807-13213 GCF_001890085.2 Hipposideros armiger | reverse complement strand
AGCTCCAGGTTGAGCTGTTGTTCAGCATCTAAGCTGTAGAGGGCAGTGTCACTGGCCCTCATATGTGGGATCCGAACCGGGGCCCTCTGGCATTCCAAGACAGCTTTTAACCAATGTGCCACTCGGCCGGCCAAACATGTTGTACATCTTAAACTTAGTGTTATATGTCAGTTACATCTCAATAAAGCTGGAAACAAAAGATAATTTCTTAAAAAGGAAAACAAAGTTAATTTACCTTCTTATGGGTTAGGCGTTTGCAAGCTGACCATGTTGAAATCTGTTATTTCCAACCCTCCCTTTGCTTAGGGTTTTCTGGAAGCAAAGAGAACTAACCTAGTTAGGGCAATGGGTTTCCAGGGTCCTCTTGGCTGGTGCCTTATTTAGTAAGGCATGGTCTGTGTAGTCACTAGCTGGATTCAATTATGTCACTTCCTGACATTTTCATTCATTTGATTTCCCAGGCTTGACATGTAAGGCAAGATGAGGTCTGGAGCCAGGGTGATTTTTCTCTCAAAGCATCAGTGCTCATCAGATTTAAATATTTCTTCCCACCATCCTGTCTATATCTAAGGCCATTAAATATTTTCTCATAAAATGTATGAAAGCCCCCAAACAATCAAGAAGGACTCACATTGGGCTGGCCGAGTGTCTCAGTTGATTAAGAGCTCGCTCAAGAGTTTGAGCTCTGAGCGACAGTGGTTCGATTCCTGGCCCGAGCTGAGCAGCCGTTGAGCTGCCAACAGGTGGCAGGATGGCTCAGCTTAGAAAAAAAAAAAGGACTCACATTCAAATCTGCTGCCTCAGTTACAGATTGAGACTTGGAAATGTAGATTTCATTACATTGCGCTGGCAGATAAGTGGCTTTCATTAATTCAGGTGGCTTGGCACGTAGCCCTCAGAGAGGAACTGCCTTTGGCATAAGGGTCCTTAGGGAGTTTCTCTCTATTCCTGATCTACCCCTTAGCTCTGAGTCCTGTTGTAGTTTGCTTACTGTTCCTAGGTAGGGGGTGGGTGGAAGGAAATGAGGAAGAGATAAAGGAAGTTACGGTGAATCATGGAGCAGACAATGCAACTTGGATAACCTTACTTGTGCTGGGAATGTATTACAAGCATATGAAAAAATTAGTTTACATTTCCTTAAGGATATCCTCCCTCACCTGTGCTGTGATCAAGCCACCAACTCATGGAGCTGAAAAGCCAGTGAGGCTTGCATTCTGGGGGTAGCCCCTGACTCTTCTGGAAAAACTCAACAATGGGTATGAATGGAGTTACCAAGTGTTCACGAGCTAAACTAAATGTAGATTCAATTTTAAAGCAAGTTTGTTTTGTAAGCTGCGTGCTCTTCATACCATCGTATTTATCAGCAATTCCAGTGTGCAGCTGCCTGGTAACTTCCAAGTATCACAATGTGATAATGTCACATTGGTAGAATTTGGAATTCATCATGTCCTTCATTCCAAGATAGATTTCAGAATCTAAAGGTGCCTTCCTGGTTCCCACCTTCAGTGCACATAGCTAACTCTTATAACCCACCTAAACTGAAGACTGTCCCAGAGGAAGTCAGGGGAGCCTGCCTTGCATGAAGGGTGATGAAAGAATTCAGTTAAATTTCCAGTACTAGAACCATGAAGTCACCCAAACTGTATTAGCTTTTCTGTTTACTCTAAAAGGGACACAGATTCTACCTGTCTAGAAACTTAATTCCAACATCCTCAAATGTGCTTTTAAATTGCTGAAGGAGACAAAATTCCAGGAACTTTGAAAGTGATGAATAATGGAGGATTTATTTACTTATTCCTCTGATAATTCTACCCCAAATGCAATTTTTCCCAAGAAAAATTTGTTCTTTGTTCACGAACAGATCTTTATTCATTATAACTTGGAATCCAGTTGTCCCTTTCCAAAGCCACTCACGTTCTTTCCTGTTCCTTGGCACAGAGAAGTCACGCTTGAGCATGAGCCCTCAAGATGTGTCATTCTATTAATAGGAAAGGCTCTCTTCCTGTACGTGTGGGAAGAAACAGACTGCGGGAGTCATGGAGCCATTTTATTTTGCAGACTTTGCCTTCCTCAAGGGAGTCTGGAAGTGGGGAATGGATTCCATTTTAAATACTATGTGTTTATTAATATAAAATAATATTGAATGTCTACTATAATAAAAAATAGTCATGGGGATTATAGTACAGCATAGGGAATATAGTTGATAATCTAATAACTATGTACAGTGTCAGATGGGCACTAGATTTATCAGGTGAATCACTTCATTAATTACATAAATGTTTAGTCACTATGTTGTTCTGTACACATGAAACTAATAAAACAGAGAAAAAAATACTATGTGTTAAAGTGCAAATACTCCACTTATTTATATCAACAAATTCAATCTAGACATCTTATATAAAAAATATACCTATCAGTATCTCTTTGGAGAAACATGTGACAAAACATATGAATAAAGGATCACGGTCTCATATTATTTTTATACTATGATAAATATCTCGGCATTTATATTTACCTTACGGAGGAGATCAGAAACCATGTTGAAAGCTTTTCGGGGCAACACGGGGGAAAAAGGAAACGTGCCCTTAAAATTCAAGGACTTGAGTCACCAGCAGACAACCTCAGAACTACCAGCAGATGGCGCAACAATCTATTTTATAGTCCTCATTATCAGAAAATAATCTAAAATGGCATTTTTTCTCATTGATTATTGTTAATGCACTAAAATATAATGATTTCATTGACAATAACATTTAAAACTATAACCCTAGAAGCTGTAATAATTGTATTAGAGCAATGATAGGATTATTATACCTGACTGAACGAAAAAGGACCTTAGAAAGCTCTGATCCAATCCCTGTTTAATTGCCGAGGAGACCGAGGTTCTTAGCCTTGAACTTAAGCTCCCAGTGGGGAGATTCTTGATGAGAATCCTAGTCACATCGCTGAGTCCAGCACTCACATATTCAGTGACACTGCCCCTCACCCAAATACCATTTTTAACCCAATAATCACAATTTGGGAGGGAGAGGTGAGGATCATTGAAGTCAATGAATATTTTTCAGCTGACGTTGCCTGCACAGACTCTTCAACTGTCTTGGAAGAACATTCATTTTTGCAGAGAAATGGCGTTTTCAGGGAGAACACGCTTTCCTTCTGTCACCTCTTTACCATTTTCTGAAGCATCTCTGTTTCCAGCTGTGAACTAGAAACGCCATTTTGCCAAATGCTTCCTTCCCAGCCTCTGGCTATTTCTGCAATAGAAGGAAATGAATTTTTCACACTTTGGTTTATACTAGGATGATATTTCCGATAAAGTCAACAAATACACTAGCAGGAATGATTAAGGAGACCTAGCTTCTGTTCTGTTGCTAAAATGCTAATGAAAATGTATATCAATATTAAAAAGAATAGCATTTGACATAAAGCTGCATTCTTAAATTACAGGAAAAAAAAGAGTCATGTAAACTCGAGTTCAAAAAGAATAGAATGCACTCCACATAATCACCTTTCATGAAAACGAAAAGGACTGAAAATTGATACGACAATCATGGACTTCTAACACATTGAAAATTTATTTTTAAATTTACATTATTTTTTCTTGTTCATGTTGTCAAATGGCTTGAAAACTGTTAGAAAGACCATAAATGATTTACATTAAAAATAATATATTAGGAGCTTTTGTTGAAAAGGTGAGGAAAGGTAAAATTTTTGGAAAACCAAGATATCTTACTAGATCTGTCCACATTTGCTTCCTTTTATCAACAGCTGATACTTTCTCTCAACAACTGAAAATCAGGATAGTAGTCTAACCGTCAAGTAACTTTGAATGTGTTATGGTTAGAGAATGCAAGTTAAACAAAACTTCAATCAAATATCTGATTGGAAAAAGATGAGTTACATTGAAGAATTCTTCAAAATATTATTTTAAAATATGGTTTCCTTTTTTAAGTGTCTGGAAAACAAATTACCCAAATCATTACACATTTCACTAAGTTTCAGTGTGACAAAGTCTCTCCATTGGGATGTATAGTTCAGAAGCAAGATTAAGTGAGTGAATGAAGATAGCTCTTTGCCCACTGTCTGGTTCAAATCATCAGTTACTATTACTATTACTATTATTTTTTATCATTACAGTGCAACAAAATGTGCATCCAATTTTAGGCGTATGCTACTTCTTAGCAGAAGGACCTTTATCAAAAAGTTGAATGTCTAGGCTGGTTTACTCATAAAAGTAAATGGCCTAATCACATGTTCTTCTGGAGACTTCTGAGTCTCATTTTTTTATTTCACCATCTTATTCCAAATAAAGAAGCAAAGAAACTTCTCTGATTTCATCGTGAGCACTTTGTATGAACAACTGTATATAACAATTTGACAACATAATGGGAAAATTTGGTAAAAGAAATTTGATTTGTAATATCTATTTGAATTGGAAATTATCTCTTAGGGGACATTACTTCTCTGATGCTTATGAGAAGTTCATTACAAAATAAAATATCCTGAACCAAAAGCTTTGCAAAATATTCTCTCAGAAGCAATCCTACATTATTTAAAAGGTCTAACAATTTATCCTCCTATCCAAATTTAAACAATTTTGTGTATTAAAGTTTTCCTTTGGTTAATGTCTACCTTAGCTTTTTTCATTTCTTAACGAATGAAAGCTTGAACAAGTAGAAAATATACCGATGACTTTCATAATACAAACCAAGAAAATAATCTGAAATTAGTAATAGTGACAAAATATTGTTTACTAATTATGACTTATTATTACATTTTTTTCTGTTAGTGTCTCCCCTTGCTAAAAAGTTGCCAAATTTTCAAATCTATGCATTGTGACATATAAAAATGCATGAGGCTAGTTATGGGAACTACCCTGGGACTCAGTTTCCCCATTTGGAAGGCAGGTTCTTTTCCCAGGTCTAAATGTGCTATCTGTCAATAATGGCCCTAGGAGCATGTGCGGATGGCGAATGACTCCAGAGCCCAATCAGACAATGAAGTCCCCAGGGCCTTATTCAGAACATGCTGGGTCTGATGTGTTTCAAAATTCAGATTTTTTTCTTTTGGATATTGGAAAGAAAATACATAGCAATTACAGTGTATTATATAATGGTCTCAGCAAGTCCCAGGCAGCTCCCCATAGTCCAACATTTTAAGGTCTCTGCAGCCCGTGGCCTCACCACCCACACTGGGTGGAGGTAAACTGGGACTATAAATGGCTTCTTCTCCATTCAGGTCAGTTGTTTTGACTAAAGCAGTTATGAAACTTTTTTTTTTTTTACTGCATTTTGGATTTCAGAATTGTGGATAAGAGATTGTGAACTTAGATAGCCATGAAGCCCACCAATTAAAACAACATGGAGAGTAAAACTTGCGATGACTCCTTCCCCAGTAGTGAGGATCCGATCTGGCAGGGTAGACACTTAGCTTCCACCATCCACTGACATCCAATTTCAAATAGACAGAAGTTCACATGTGGGGAGGTTGTGTGCTCAGGGGCTGGTGGTAGGACATACTCTGTCAGTGTTTACTTTGCTTCTTCCAGTATGATTTTCACTACCTTTACTTTTGTGCTTTTTTTTTTTTTTTGGTGGCAGTACAAATATATGAACTGAAAAAAAAAAAACAAACTCTAATTTTTGTTAATTTTGCAATTCAGTCAAGGAGGGGTGGGGCAAAAAAGAGGGAAGCTGGCGGTCATTGGTTAAGTCCTGGCTGCTGCAGAGGCTGTGGTTAGAGGCTGCTGTCATACAGGGTCCAGCTGTTGTCTTTTCCATGTTTAATTTCCCAGTATAAAGGGGTTCCAGTGCTTCTAAAAAGGAGAGACTTAAAGGGATAATTTTTTGGAGGGGGAGTCTAGGAGACTTATTATGAAGCTCTATGTGCCGAGAAAACTGCTGGCTGTCTGCAGACTATCCATGTGTGTGAGCAGCTGTGAGTAGCACACGCTGGACAGTGCCCTCCATAGTCCCCACTGCCTCTGGAGCTCCACAGCTGGGGGCTTTGTTGTGTTCACTTGATTTCATGTTCATCAAGGAGCTGACAGCAATGTGTGTAATGCAGTCAAATAGCAAAAAGTCTCTAAGAACAGGCAGGGATTTCAAATCTTAAGTAAAACATGCCCTTTCTGTGCAAAATTCTGCTCTAATGAAGTATGCTAACCAGATAATTTGCTTTGCAGGTCCCCAGGAAGTCACCGAGAAAACAATGAACAGAAAGAAGGATGAAGAAATCAGAATATTGAAAAAAGGCATGGGCCAATGGACTTCTGAGTCTCTTGAATAACATCAAATACTAACTATGAAATGAACCATTAGTCAAACTAATTGATTTATAAGATAAATAATCCTCTCTGAATCAAAATGATATTAAATGGCAGAATAACTGCATTTGAGGTTATTGAAAGAGAAGAAAACCTCCACAGTGACTAAAGTTAATGGCCTGCTCTGCTCTGATGTCAGCTTCCTCCATTCAGAATATATATATTTATTTCTGTCTCTCCATTAATATTCATATGACTATTGGATTACTTCACACATCACAATAAAACAAAGTATGATGGGAATATTACTCTCATATTTTGAATACTCCCCAAAGTGCCTTTTGGGTGATGATATTTCATTTAGAATGTGAAGATACTGATTTTTAAAATGAAGGCTTTCTCATATACACAGCATCTAAATGTATATTATCATTTTACATTTTTATAAAGACACCCATCTGAGGCTTCCAAAGCCCCTGGTTACTTTAAGCTTATTTCCTATCCAGCCACATGGCTGCTCTGAAGACATACATGCAATGTAGCTCCCTATCAGAACAGCCAAGAGCTGGGAAGGGTCAAAGATTTTGCCTAACCAACAAGTTAGGCTGCCACAGTTCCATGGAAGCTCCCAGAAGACATGAATCTCCTGGGTCAGAGACAAAGGACTGAATTACTCATGGTGCCACAGGCACCTTGTTAATTTTGTATTGAATTGCAAAAGGGGCACCATTACAAAAACCTTTTGCAATTATCTGAATTTCATGTGAGTCTGAGTCGACCTGTCCAAAATGAGAGCATGAAGTCAGAGACTCACAAGGCCTCCATGGCTCAGGTGTGCAGTTTAGAAAAGAGCCCAGCCAGACAATGACTGTTTTTCTAAAAAGGATGTCCTTGGTAACTCTACCAGGGAGGCAACACATCCAAAAACCCCAGGCACCTCTGGGTGAACTCTGCCACCCTTTGTTAAGAGGTTCTGTTGACACTCTCCGTCAGTCACAGAGATTTGTAGCCCAAGGGGTCACTAGGGTTGTGAGCCTTAACAGTGGAGAATGGGCCACAGCTTGCTGGACACTTTCCAGCACAACTTGTTGGTCTGAGCACCTTTCAAAGGGTGCTGATTTGTATGTTAGCCAACAAAAAGGATCTTGTGGAATGCCCAAAAGAGGCCCATACTGCTTGAAGCACCCAAAGAGGTCAGTAAAGAGCTGGTCTGCTCTCCTCTCCAGCGGTGGCTGTCAGTAGAGGAGAGAGGCAAACAGACAGCAGTGTTGAGCTGATGGCTGGTGAGACTGGGGGCTGCAAATCCACTCACATGTTCCCAGTAACACTATTTTGTGATCAAACCACTTTATGTGGGTTTCTCCTGCTGGCAGAGGAAAATACTAAATCAGGGCCACTGAGGCTTCTGACTTTCCAATCAACAGCAAAAACTTTGGACAAGTGTGGGCAGAGACACTTGCAGTAAATCCTGGACCACCCACAAGTAGCAAATGACTGGGGAGTTTGCCCTATTAGCACTTCTCTATCTGTGGCTCTTCCCAGTGAGGAAAATCCTGTTGGCACTTATGGGACCGGGAGTTTAAGCATATGACACTTCAGTTCCCAGTATGTATTCAGATGCAGATGAGACACATGGCCCTGCCATGCCCAAGGGCCCCACACTCTTTCTTACTGAGAACTCCGCTCAACCACATCAGTTGAATTGGGGCTTCTGTGGGATCAGGTAGGGCAGACACTTGAGCGGCAGTATCTGGCAGAGACGCAGAGGTTTGAGACTCTTTTCTTCCTGTTCTTCAGCTACTATGATGGGTGGCATGACTTCAGCCCACCTTGGGGATCAAGAGACGTCACCCCTAGTTATCTTAAAGTGCTGTAATACAATCTTAAGGTGCTTTAAATGCAGCCAAACACTCTGCATTTAAAGGATTCTTTAAATGGTAAGTAGAGAATACTTAAAATTAACCCATTTTTTTAACCTAAATATGCACATCTGAGGACAGATGGCTTACACTTTTTTTGTCTCAAAGGACTTTTTTTAAGGGAGTCTTGTTTGAATCATCACCTTCTTACACTGGTTGCTGGTGATAGATCATTACTCCAACATGGAGAAGTCCTGCCTGGCCTGTGCCCTCCATGGCTGGCCACGTTTTCACTGCCTGCCTTAAGGTCTCCACCGTGTCATTGTCTGCCCAAGCGGCACCGCCTTTCAGTGCAGCAGGAGAGCCTATGAGCCAGTGTCCTCTCAGGTCCCCGTTCCTGAGCATTTTCTGGCCTGTGTGCCTATGTCTCCATTCCCATCTTTAAACTGCTTTTCTGTTGTCCTCTGCTTCTCCCCAGCCTCTCTTATTTTGTTCACTTCTCCTCCATTCTGAATACACCAAAGCATCCTTTTCATTCTTTTGTCTTCATTGGTGACTTAATTTTCATTAGGGAAATTTATTACTTTAAGGTGCTTTGTAAAGTCAGTGACATCAAAGAATGAAGGCCCTTGGAAACTCATTCATGTTCAGTTTCTGGATCACCCTGGTTTCTGGGAGCAACAACAAGTAATCTCTGACTTCTGGGGTCCACAGGGATAATTAGGGACAATATGATAGAGCAGACACACAACTTAGGCAGATGGCCACATTCCTCCCAAAGTTTCTCAACATATATAAAAGCCCTTATTATTCAATGCAGTCACATATATTGAACACTTGAAATTGATTTTGTTTTGTACTGGATGAATTCTTGTTACTTTAAATGAAACAAAAAGAGCTCAATGTATGGTAACAATGTATGAGAAGCAGGAGCAAATCACCAGCTTTTCCATTTTGTCTTCCCTGTTCTTCATTCCCATGTTAGGAAGGGACAAAAATATCCTGAAGATTATATAAAGCTCTAGGTAAATTACTTTAATGTAAACATTGTTTCATGTTTTCCTCGGGCAGGAGAAATGAAGAATGTGGATAAGTGTACCTAAAATACAAGTTTGTAAGCTTATTTATATATATATATATATATATATATATATATATATATATATATATATATATATATATGTTTATACAAGTATATACATGTTTTCTCTTTTCGTTATTGTGGTAAAATATGCATAACACAAAATTTAACATTTTAACCATTTTCAGGTCTACAGTTCAG
>NW_017732712.1:0-2991 GCF_001890085.2 Hipposideros armiger | reverse complement strand
CCAAGCCAGCTCTTAATGAACGCGCCACTCAGCCGGCCCCATAGCTATTTTCATTTCAAGTTGAGTTTATCATATCCTATCACCAAGGTTATTCATATCCTTTGAAGGGATGTCTTCCTTGGCAATTTAGGAACTCTGAGAAGGTTAATAAGACAGAAATAAACTACCTAAAAAAATTCTGAATCAGACCACAGGTAAGGATATAATATATTAGTAAAAATAAGTGACTCTGCTGACCAGTACTAAAGTTTGACCTTTGTGATGGTCTCTTAATAAAATAAAAGTAAGATACTGCACTATGAAAGTGTTTATTCATGGAGCACAGGGTGAGGGAGACCTTGATCCAAGAGGAAGACCTGAGCCTCCTCAGCCTGCAAATGTCTGTGGGTCTCAGGGAGCAGTGCCCACTGTAATGGGCAGGTCCCAGCCTGCAGGCTGCACACACCCGGTCTGACTGCCGCTGTTCACTTGACCTCTTTATCACATTTTCTCATGCGCTTGCATATATCACCTTGTTCTGATGTAGCTGTGCTTCAGCCAGTTAAACCTCACTAACAAATGAGGTGAAATCCATGTAAGGAGAAATCGGAGGCCCAAATTGAAGGAGCTTGCCTCTGGGATCAGCAAATTAGGCGTGGCACAGAACAAGCTCCAGAGTGCACATTTCTGGTCACTAACTTCTGCTGGAAGCCAGTGTCCTTCACTGAATCAATCAACATTTACTTATCCATCCCCTGCAGCAGTTTTCCAAATCATTTTTAAAAAACGATTGACCCACTAATAGTTAATCCACTTTGCAAAACACACACAGCCTCTTCTCTTAAGCAGAAGGGTTACTCCCCTCTTTATTACCTTCAATTCCTTTTACTGTTCCTGATTTCAAAAAACAGAAAATGTATACATCTGCCTAACAAAATCACTCTTACCACATAATTGCCTCTTATATTTAAATGTCTATTAGACCCTCTCAAAAAAAAAAGTGGAAAATCTGAAGCACAGGCTTTCCCCCAACTTAAACATACCCGTCTTACTAATAATATCCCCTTGGCAATGGCAACAGTACTTCCTGCTTAGGAGTGACCTCCACCACCTCTAGCTCCCTTGAGATCCCCAGCAAACATGCTATCCCAATCCCCTCGCTTCCATCCCAGCACCTCGAATGCCTGCAGGGTCCCCAAAAGTGTTTCTTCTGGTCACGTTGGCCATGGTAAGAGGAAGGGCTGGGGGAGCTCCCTACACCTGCAGTAGGGTGCTGATGCTTCTGTAGATTGGGTCTTGGGCAACATACCTAACATAACTTCACTTTCTTTATCTGCAAAGCGAAAGTAATATCTCCCCAAGTTGTTTGAACCCCTCACTTTGCTTTCATGTTGTATAAATCTGTGTGCGGGACTACATCCTACCTATTATCTCATGATTTGGGCCAAAGAAATTGGAAGTGAGCCAGCACATACCTTTGAATGACAAAAATTCTGCAGTCTCATTTTCGAGGCTGACTTAAACCATTTAGCTGTCAGCAACAGTTAGACTCTTTTGGTTAGTTACAGTAGTTAGAGAGGAATGGGAGAAAGAAAATACATATATATTCATACACATTAAGCTCTTAGAACTCCGTGGTTCTTAGGAGCAAGAGCAAGTCATCTCTGACTTCCGGTGTCCATAGGAACAATTAAGCACAATATGATAAAGTAGATACACAACACAGGCCAATAGCTACATAGCCCCCAAAAGATCCTTCACTACTGGCTACAGTCAAGTATATATATATATTAAAATTAGAAATTGACTCTTTTATATTGGATGAATTCTTACTACTTTAAACAAAACAAAACCCCACAAATGGTGACAACATATGATATTATATATGCATATGCCCCCTTGCTAGTTAGTCTTCTGTTACAATAAAATCGTATGTAAAACTAACAGGTGCACCAATTGTCACAAGCAGGCATCACTAGTCTCCAACCTGCTCTCCTAGCAGACACTAAGCCCACTCTCCGCCATCTGGCTCTGTACTGGGGCACATGGACACAGTCCTTTATTTTATTTTATTTTTTTGGTCAGGACCACTGAGTGTCCTAGGGCAGTGACAGTCTTCTACTGCAATATGTCATTGAAAAAAAGTCACAGCAGCATAGAACAAAGAGTGTGTATTCCTTTCTCAAGGGACTGCAGGCAGTTGCAAGCCATCTGGCTAAGATGACCTCCAGAATTTGAACCAGAGGCTCCAGAATGCCAGTTCATGTCCAGGCTATTCCACGTGTTCCCTCATCCTCTGAGGACCACTGACGACTTAGAATATGTCTTCTCATGGCAATTTATATGAATACAAAATGGCTAGCTACACGTGCATGTGAATTTAAAGATATTTGTTTACTCCATTGCACTGCTAAAGAAGTGTGCATGACAGAATTTGACATCAGTGGGGCAGGCACATATACGCAGTGTTCTACTGCCCTGCAGTGTCCCATGGAGGGGGACAGAGCACCATGCGATGGGTAATTTAACAATAGTCCAACCTACCACAAAGAGACATTCCTTTATGTCGATAGCAAGTCTTTTAGTAAAGAAAGGTAGAGAAACCAGGTTGTCTTGTTTACCTCAGCTGTCTGATCAGAACCTTGGAAACCGGAGGGAATGGCATCTTGAAAACCTACCAGGTAGGGCTTTGGGAAATATGAATTAATGTCAATTTAATTAATTATTTAGGGAAAGCTGACCCAGTACACTAAATGTGAACATCTATGAACAGATCAATAAGATTGTCTGCACTCTTTTAATCCTTTTTCAGAGATTAGAATGATTTTGGTAGAGAAGGAAATGGAGTAATTTTTACTTAAAATTTATTTTTGAAAAGACACATAGTTGTGTTTTAAACACTAAGTAAAGTCTTTATTTTAAAATTAGAATATTGGGATTTCTGCACTGCGCGTGCAGAGTTGCCTGGGTGGCGATTGACTGTCGGGCTGCACGGCCTGATCTTTGAGAGGC